>NW_019392993.1:295141-589728 GCF_000648675.2 Cimex lectularius
GTTTTGATGTTACTCTAACCAGTGCCGGTTTAACAATTATATTTACACTACTTCTAATTTAATTAAAATTTGCAAAGGGTTAAATATTTTGTGAACCTTAAACACGTTCTATATTGTAGAGAACGGTCTTGAAGATGAGCTGCTCAGCTTTATTCCTTAGTAGCATCGTAAGTCGAGAAACAATAAACTCAAATAAGAAAAGTCCAAAGAAAATACGTTGAACATTTTACTTCTTTCTTTATGAAAAGATCGTTCCGAGTCAGACAACAAGACCAACTCTGATTTATTCGAAACTGACGTACCCCAAGGTCCATCCTATGCCCATACTGAATTTACTGTATACTGTATATATGCGGAATGGAAAACATAACTATCGAAACATTTGCCGATGACACATCTCCCTTACCTGTCAAAATATGCATCGATCTACGAACC
Organism: Cimex lectularius; assembly: GCF_000648675.2. Taxonomy (NCBI): domain Eukaryota; kingdom Metazoa; phylum Arthropoda; class Insecta; order Hemiptera; family Cimicidae; genus Cimex; species Cimex lectularius. The sequence continues at coordinate 295,577 of NW_019392993.1, forward strand.
AACTTCCAAATGGCAAACAACAGAAATCAATTATCAATAAAAAAAAATCATAATTTACAATCATTAAAACCTATACGAGGCCCGCGGTTGTCGAGTGGTTACGGCGACTCGTCTTTCCCACGCTAGAGGTTCTAGGTTCGAATCCCGGAATAGCTCATGACTTTTTCGTTCATAATAAGAATAAGTATTGTAATATGATTTAATATGGTTATAGTATGGTTTCTCGATCGCCACTCAGGACGAGTAGTTGAACGTTTACCCTTTAATAAAACCTACTGAATGCATGCCATATAACGTTGCTTATAGCACGATTTACGCTTTCAACCTTTGTTTTATTGCGCCATTAATACCGTTTTGTTGGCTTGTCATGCTCGAAAGGTAAAAGCAAAATGTGTATTTAAATAAACAAATAAACACATAGAGGACTAAGCAAAATATCGTATTTTGTTATTCAGTTTACGATCAGATGGGCTTATTCTTCGATGGTTCGTCTTAGAAGAATTTCATTTATTTAATGGAAAATTTTTCCCAAGTCTAGATTTTGCTTGACTGCTCGAAGGATTTTAAAATAATAAATTGAGGATTTAAAGCTTGGTATGAAATAAAAATATTAAAATTGATTGCTGCTCCAGGATAAGGAACAGAGTTGATTAGATAATTATTAATTTATTATTTGTCTGTGAATATTTGATCATGTTTAAACAGAAAACTCAAGTTGAAAGTTAAGTTTAAAAGTAGAAGTTCTTCAGGCCCTACTTATAATTTTAACGACTTGCTTATATCTATTGGTTTAAGTATTTTCAATTGAAAAAAGTATGAACAAGAAAAAATTCATTCCTTTTGAAAATATTTTAAAATGTACCTATTGCTTTACTTGGAATTCGATCCTGAATATGAATAAATTTAATAATAAAGTAATAAATTGTCTTAATATTTAGCAATTCTATATGCCCTGACCCCAGGAGCTGTTGAAAAGTAAGTCCAAAATCTAAACCTTCCACAAGCCCCTCTCCAAACTTCAACATCACACTTTTCCCCCATTGGTTTAATTATTTTAAAACAAAAAAAACTGTCAGCAGGAAAAAATGATAAAGGTCCCTCTTTGTTTTTGTTAGAGGGCGGCGGTGAGGGGTGCGTGCGTAGATTTGGTGACACGAGGGTCCACCCCTGGATCAATACTGCTTCTGGCCTCTCCTCCAATCAAACAGCCGGGTAAAAAAAGAGCCGCCCACGGCCAATTCAACCCCCACGCCGTAAAACACACGGTTTTAAACTCGAAGGAGCACCACTCGACTATTTACTCGAGGCCGCAGTACTTGCTAGTAAACACTTTTTTTACAGTCACCCCAATGGTCACAACCATGGCACATTTGGTGTTTCTTTATTTATACATGAATTTATGTTTATGTAACCCACAGGTTTTTTTTCAACAATTTTAATAAATATCACAGAAATATGAATTTAGAAATAATTATTACACTCAAAGAATTTTGATAATCAACACTTTTTCCTCGCTCCCTAGAAATTTTTCTTCCTAAATTCATTTTCAAATTTTTTATGTTTTTATCTGAATTATTAATTTTTTCTAATAATTTAAAAAGCAGTAACTGTACATAAGTAAGTATTAATGATGGTAATACATAAGTTGATAATATATCATGATATGTGATAAAATATCAGTATTGTTAAGTTAAGTGAACAAATTAAATAAACTTTCTGTTCAAATAAAATCTGGGAAAGCGTACGTACTTACTTACAAAAAATCGATGCTCATCGGAATGAATGGAAAATGAAGATTTCGATAATTCGATGGACAGTGATTAAGATGAGTGTTTTAAAAAATTATATAACAGAATAATATGAATCTTTGTACAATACTAATCTTTGAAGAATCTGATAGCTCTATCGATGTAAAAAGTAAGGAAGAAAGCGAATCTACGTTTTAATTTAATTTATTCATATTTTTATCAGAATTATAATTTTTTTTCAACTATTTAAAGAAGTAGTAACTGGACGTAAATAAGCTGTAATAATGGTAATACACCAATATTGTTAAGTGATCTTAATAATCTTTTTGTTCGAATAAAATCTGGGAAAGCGTACGCACATACCTACAAAAAATCGAGGCTCATCAGAATGAATGAAAGATGAAGATTTCGATGATTCGATGGACAGTGATCAAGATGAGTGTTTTAAAAAATTATATAATAGAATAATATGAATCTTTGTACAATACTAATCTTTGAAGAATCTGATAGCTCTATCGATGTAAAAAGTAAGGAAGAAAGCGAATCTACGTTTTAAAAAAGAATATATACAATAGAATAGAATAGATTTTTTCATATTTTTATTAGAATTATAATTTTTTTCCCAACTATTTAAAGAAGTAGTAACTGGAAGTAAATAAGCTGTAATAATGGTAATATATCAATATTGTTAAGTGATCTTAATAATCTTTTTGTTCGAATAAAATCTGGGAAAGCGTACGCACTTTCCTACAAAAAATCAAGGCTCATCAGAATGAATGAAAGAAGAAGATTTCGATGATTCGATCGACAGTGATCAAGATGAGTGTTTTAAAAAATTATGTAACAGAATAATATTTTCCGATTCTGATAGCTCTATCGATGTAAAGAGTAAGGAAGAAAGCGAATCTACGTTTTAAAAAAGAATATATAGAATAGAATGTAATACATTTTTTCATATTTTTATCAGAATTATAAATTTTTTTCAGCTAATTAAAGAAGTAGTAACTGTACGTAAATGAGCTGTAATAATGGTAATATACCAATATTGTTAAGTGACCTTCAGTTCAAATAAAAGTTGAGAAAGTGTACGTACTTACCCACAAAAAATCGAGGCGCATCAGAATGATCCTAATTAATATGAAAATTTCGATGATTCGATCGACATTGATCAAGATGAGTACCACTATATGAAGCAATAATATGAATTTTTAAACAATGCGATAGATCTATTGAAGAGGATTGCGATGTGGACCCTTTTAAACAAGCATTTACACTTAAATAATACTAATCTTTGAAGAATCTGATAGCTCTATCGATGAAAAGAGTGACAAAGAAAGCAATGTTACTTTTTAAACTAGAATATATAACGGAATGAAATAAATTTTTCAGACGACTAAGAGGAGGACAGCGATGCAAAATTTTAAAATAATCTGCGTAAATAATTTTATATAGATATGTCGAAGCTCATAGCTAACTACCAATTGAATTGATTGTAGTACATAGTGTAATTGATAATGGCCCACGACTAAAACGTCTAATGAACGAACGAATCAAATAAATTTTTAATTAATTAAACACATTTTTTCTCTTATTCGTCTTTTCAATGTAAGCCATTCTTCTAGCTAGAAATCAATCATGTAGTTTTACGATTTTGAGAACATTTTACTAATTGCCCATTTTCAACGATCAAACGTCACACATTAAACCTAATTAGTTTCAACTTTGCCATTGTATGGTTGGTATATTTTTTATTATTATCTTTTCGATAACCTGTATGATTTCGAGAAAAACTGTCTTGATAGTAAAATTTTTATTACGCTATCTTTAACGTATTAAATATAATAAATTATGAACTACTTTATGACTTGATAGTAATATCTTTTTTCGGTCTGACTCCTTTTTAATGGCAAACTTTTTTTAAAAATTTCAGATAACATTTTTAATCAAGCCTTTTGGTATGTAAATATATTTCCTTTTTACCTTTGAAACTTAGTTTTTGAACTTGAAGTAAATCACAAAACTTGGTTTTCTGAGTTGATGCTAAATAATCCTTCGGCTTTGAATAAATAATTTTTTTTTATAAAATCCATCAATTGAATAAAAGAGCAAGTTAAAACACTTAAAAAATTTATATCAAATACAATTTGGTTTGTTTTTAGGACTGAAAAGTCCTCATATGTACCAAAAGATAATATTTACTTGGTTAATTATTTTCGAAAATTGCTCAAGGCACTAAAAACTAGTCCAAATTTTAGTTGTTTTTAGACTTTAGAAAGGATAGATTTCATAGTGAAAGGAACATGGCTTCATTAACTTTCCGTTGTATTTTTCCCTTTCTCTTTATTTTATGCGGAAATACCAAATCAGGTCGAGCGTTTGTGCAGTGCTAATGGCTTTTAAAACAAACTATCGCTCATAAAGCAAGCAAGGGATTAGTTTACTAGATAATTGTTAAAATGTGTAAAAAATATAATAACGATTTTCAAATTAATTACCAAAAGGGATTAAGGGCTAATGTGAAAGAGGACATGGTTCATACACCTTTCCGCAGTTGCGACAGTTCATCCATATGCCTGAAAATAGGAAAAATATCTAGAATTGTTTTTACCTCCAATAAGGATTATCTATCCAAACCAGCACTACTGTCGACTTGTCGGAAGAAAAGGGGTGAGAAAAAAGGCAGGATTTTAGTCCGTCTTGACTGACTTGGCGGATATTAACGCCCGCGTTAGCATCGCGGAACAACTCATCGGTTTTGCTCCAGAAAACGACCTGGCTAATTGTTCTTTTAATTTCCGGCAAAATGTACAGAACCCAATACACAGTTGGTTGGTACCAACGTTTATTAAGACGAAAAACGCGCTTTATTAAAGGATAGTTCTGTCTGGATTAACAGTCTGTCTGTTTCTAGCTTTATTTATTAAGTTATTCGTTTCGCCTCTAAGAATTTACACATTTTAGTTTTTCGTTACCATCACCCATTGCTCAATGGATCCTTGGCCACCACGCTGCTATCTATTTTACCCCTTTCCATCACTCTCTCTCTCTCTCTCTCTCTCTCTCTCTCTCTCTCTCTCTCTCTCTCTCCATATATATATAAACTGGTCGTTCAATGGCATCTTATATGTTAAACTGTCTAAATCCTAAGCCTTTATAGAAGGATTGATGATTACACCTGGAAGATATTCTTGACTTTTTACTTTTTCAGGAGCAAATAAAAAAATTTGTGATCTTATGATTGATGACGAAAGGTGAAATGCATTTGATGAAACATTTGAATTCGATAGCGTCAAGAAAAACAGGCAAGCTTTCACAAATGCAAAAAAATTAGTACATCTTTTACTCCTGTATTATCAAAATTAATTGACAACTGGTGCCTCGGCGATAGAAGTAGATTATAAATATTAAAAAGAACTATTTTTAGACCAAACTGTCTGCTTTAGACGTCATATGTCAATAGCGTTTTACAAAATTAGATCCAATTTCACCTGGTGGACGAAAACAAATGTCATCGTCGTACAAGAGACTAGTTCAATATTTACGTCAATTACGTCTCCGGCAAACAATGTGACGATATGTAAAACCTTGAGATTTTACACGGTCGGATAAGGTAGAAATAGCCCGCATGCCAATCTACACGATTCTGGAGTATGTATGTATTTTAAAGAGTCCCCTTTACAATAGATGACTAATGTCACAGTTCATATTGTTTACCATTCTATTAGTTTCCAATTGAGAATTATTAGTGGTTATATCATCTCATTTTTAAAGTGTTTTTGTTCCTTACGGAATAGTGATATGATTCCGGATCTAAAAGCTCGTAATTAGGCACTGCATCGGTTAAAATGTACTACTGTCTAGTTGTTAGTCTGTAAATGGACTGTTGTCAACAATCATTAAAAAGATTATCTCGGTCACATTTTTGAAAATACAGATTTGGTATATATAATGGACAGTGACTTGACCCTAATTCTGTCCTTACAGGTCGAGCCCTTTAAGTTTACCTTCTCATCTTAGAACCAATGGAAAATAAAAGTAAATGCAAACAAACCCCAATGTGGTCTTTTACCCTCAAACGTAAAATATTCACTCCCACTGGGGTCGCAATGTTAACATTGAGGTTCTTTAGCGTGCGCACCTAGCCGTCAGGCCTTATCACACGTTTAGATTCTCAAGTTAGGAGTGACCCACCTCCGCGCACTGAAAATCTGCTTCTTCCGTGATGTTCGGTATAGAAGCCCACATCATCCCGCAGCATGCTGCCGACATGTCGACTTCTCCCGTTTGCCCCTCCCGAGAGGGTGGGTTAACATTGTGCACTTAACCAGTGCCGCCTAATAGTTCCTCGATGGCTATATACTATAATTCGGAGGTCATACTCAAATGCTACGGTCCACGGCGACGAATGAAACACAGCCTCTTCTCTAGGTACCCACAGGGGCCTCACCACTCAGCCACTGCGAATCCTTACCCATGCAGTTGGGCTTGAACTTGGAATGAAAATACGCTACCCCGCAGTTCAGATGGTTATGCACCCTCCCCCGTCCGTATATATAAAAATATATTTAGACAGGATCTGTTACCCTAACCCCCGTGTGCCTCTGATGCAGCACCCGCCGTTCGAGGTCAGCTCGCAAGCCAACAACTCCCTTAAGGCATCTCGAGGTTCTAGGTAGGCGTAGTCTTGGCGTACTCCCACGATGTAGGCTTCCTTGGTCCAATCGGCCAAATGCATGCAGAGGATGTTTAAGGCGATCATGCGATACTCACTCCCGTGGATCTGAATAAAATTTCACTTCCTAAGGCAGATTACGTCAATACTTTGTACTTACAACTTGAGAAAAGGTCGACCACCATGCTTAAAATGACAGAATTAAACCGCATTTAACTGCTTAAGGAACAATACTTAAAAAACTGCTAGATATACGTTTAAGGCTATTCTATTCAAACAAAATCTTTTAGACAGCTCTTCGAGCTCCGAAACTGAACGGAAGGGCTAAGAAATTGAACATACAGGATTCAATCCTTCACGATGACCGATGCTCCTCTCTTTGTTAGTAACCATACTCTCCACTCAGATATCCACAATTCATTTAGCTCTTCATTTCAACTCCCTCATTCTCGTCAACTAATCAACATTCTCGTTAATTATAAGACAAGTTGTTCCCGACCTACATTGACGAGTCCGCTCTTAATATCGTTTTTTTTTTTAAGGCGATCAACCATTATCTGGGTTAGTTTCAGCGTGGATAGAGTGTGGGTTAAATGGTACGAAGCATGGATTCAAGGGAAACGGGGCCTGACGAGAGCGCACACCCCGGGTCACCTTTTCTTTTCAATCCTTATACCTTTATCTAGATAGTTCAGAAGGATGTGCATGCACTGCCACCATCCACAACCTTCCCCAATCCGGGGACTTATTATCGCCCAAGATCCTTCCGACCGAAGAGCACCCAGGCCCCACCCTATGCTTATGTCCATTTGTTTTGTCGTATGTTTTGCATTTTCGATATAGATTGGTTTTCTTCAAACATTTCATTAAGATATCAATCCTAATGGAGTTATCTTCAGAATTTCCGGAAGAGGATATGGTATCTTAAAGCCTTTTCTATCGTCTTCATATGATTTACAGGTTTTTAGAATATGCTTCACCATAACGTACGTAGATGTGTCCTCCCTTACCATAAGATGACCATGGGTGAGCCTTGTTCGCCTTATTCGCAGACGAGACAGTATTGCCTTTTCATGTCTGGATGATGGAAAGGAGGATGTCCATGATTTGATTTAGGGCTTAGTTTCACTTAATTTTGCATGAATATTCTCTTCCCAATGTCGTTGAACAAAATAGCCATATCTTTTGCTTAAGTGTGACAATCCCCATGGGGTGTGTAACAAATCGATCATTCTGCCGATTTTACCATACATAAACCTATTGTTTCAATACTTTATTCGAAGCCAAACTGCCACAATTGCTGTGAAATGGGAAGAAAAAGTTGAATTTCCGTGATGATTCCGTAGGTGTCGGCAGCAGAAGCATTCCGCATCCGAAAAGGTCAAAGTACAAAAAAGTGAGACAAGCGACAAGCTTCCCTCCTCCCTTGTTTTAAAAAATTCTCAGAATAAAAGTTGTAGAGTGTAAAATTTGGGAAAACTTGACGGTTCAAAATTTATGCACTTTTCAAAATTGGGGATGAGTGATCGCCCAAAAATCACGAAAACACGAAAACGGACGAGAAATCGAGCAAAGTGGAAGGTGACCATTGAAATCTTATTAAAATTTTCTATCGACCACTTTAGGGCACCGCTCCAGGACGATTTACTGGTCCCATAGCTGAATTTTAGGTTTTAGTAAAAAGAGCAAAAGTTGACACGTTCCAGAATTTTGGTTTACTTATGAATGACTGAAGCTCGGAAAATATTGAAAAACCCACAATGCTCAGCGTAAAATTTTCTAAAAAATGAGAGTAGGCCCAAGTCTGGATTTAAAAATATTCATTTCCAAAGTTGGCCATTTTTTCGTGCAAAAACCAGCCGGTGGTTTTTTTCTTCTTTGATGGGCAGTGTATACTTACCCATGAAAAATATGTATGCACGTTAATAAAAGCTAAAAATGAAAGCTAAGTTGAGCATTTTCCTTGCTGGCGATTATTGAAAAACATCTGTTATTTTTCTAAAAGAACAATTGTAAATATTCTATAAAAAATAATTCAACGAAATTACACTTTCAAACAATCAACCCCTAAGGAATTCTTCACGATAATAATAATTAAACATCTCTATATACACAGTCACACACACTCACACACCACACACACTCACACACACCACACACACACCCCACAGACACACACACACACACACACACACACACATATATATACANGAATCGGACCATGGTCAATATGAACTTTTTTGTTCATTTTAGGGTCAAGAATCTACTGGTGAAGTTTGTAGCACGAGTAGCAATTCACCCTGTATATATATATATATATATATATATATATTTGTATTAGATATATACTCGTGTTACAAACTTTGCCAGCAGATTCTACATTCAAAATGGAACCAAAAAGTCTAATTAGCTATGGTCCAGATCTCAATAGTTTCGGAATTATTTCACTTTATCTGATTTTTTAAGATTTCACGTCCTTGCTTCAAATAAACAACGATAACTCCAAAACTAAAAGGTTTTGGACAAATCCGTTGAAACCATTGAAAAGTACGTTAAATTTCCAATCAGATGTGATCAATACTAAATTTTTAAACTTCGTGAAATAAACGTTTTAGTAGCGAGAACTTTCAAAAAAAAATTTTTTTTTCAAAGTTGAAAATCTTAGTATAGTGATTCTAAACTACTTTTCCAAACCTAGAGACTATTTAACTAAGCATAAGATTTAAGTTAACTTACGCTAACTTTTACTTATTATATGCAATGATTAAAAAATCTGACAGGCATCAAATTAAAAACAATTATTATTTAAAAATGTATATTATAACATCGATAGGAGACCATCGAGGGTGTACTGCATAGAACTGTTTTACATAGATGGCCATTGAACATCTTCAGCAAACGATTTTTGTTTAGGCTTAGCCTTACCTTTGTAAGAGGTCTCTTTTCGATATCATGTCTTCAACGCTACTGAATGTGTTTCTAAAGAGTCTAGCCACTTAGAATAAGAGATAGGATAGTAGAGATAGCTTTCAAATGATAATCTTCGCGAGACTTCTTTTGAGCCCATAATGAAATCCTACTTGACCTCCGTGCCTTCTAGAGACCATGAACCCCGCTTGATGGCAATCCAAAGCCAACCCCTATCTACGACGATCTAGTGAAAAGTTATTTGATAAAGAGCCAAGTTTGAATTGTTCTCAAAATAATAAAGTGAAACGTCTAGAATTTTTCAAAAGAAAATATTAACGTTAATCTTGGCCAAAAAAATACAATCACTGTAATTCATATTCTTTCGGAACGCCACATGTAAAATTTATTTCAAATTTATAAAAGTCCCGAAAAAAGTCTAATTTTTAATAGTCAAAAGTACATGTTTGTAGGGTTGATTGACTGATTTATTACTTTCAGATCTTATCGGTTTAGGGTAAGATTTAATTAAATAGATGTATTTGCCACATTCATCAAATTTAAATGTAATAATATTAACAGCAACTTTCTATCATTTTTATCAACTTATTCTTAACTATATAATTACTCAATTAATTATACACAATTTTTTCGAAATGAAAAATTTGTGTCACAGGCGGAATTCGAACCTACGACTTTCGGAATAAACGGGGGGGGGGATCGACATGAGAAGTTTGTGGCATGGGTGATAGAAATCAAGATAGCTCAAGCCGTAGAGCACCGGCGTCTTTACCCAAAAGTCGTGGGTTAGAATCCCGCCTATGACACAACTTTTTCATTTCGAAAAAATTGTGTATAATAAATTGAGTAAGTATTATTAACACCCGCCTTTATTAATTTTAAACAGAACGCAACAAATCTGTTCAGAAAAGATTTACAAAACTGTTTTCGATTAAATTTAGTTTTACTTAACTTGAAAACCGTTAAGTTAAGAAAAACTAAAAAACCCCACCATATCCAATAAACTACAATAGAAAATCATTCCCAAAAAAGATATTACAAAATTGAAGATATTTATTTCAATAACACTTATATTAACGGAAGTACTTTCGAGTGAGTGAAATTTTTTTATTCTGCTTCTTGTTAGACCTGTTTCGGTCCAAAAATTGCCCAAGAGGTTTTTAAGACTAGAACCTACGAAATGAAACATTATATAAATAACATCTAAAAACAAAAGCTTTGTAACCATAAACGAATCTGGCTCTGGGTATGGTCTGGATGAAAAATGCACTAGTGTTACAGTCCTTGGCAATTTTGGGATCGAGTAGAACTTCAAGAAAATTAAACCCATTTATAAAAATTTAGTTATGACAGATAGTATTTTTAAGGTTGTTTTGCCCTGATGGTGACCTTAAAATAAATCAAAACTTGGCAGATATTTTCTTTTCATCCAGACCATACCCAGAACCAGAGTATATTCGTGGTCGATACATCTAGCATTTTACAACTCAAGAAGGCCCTTTAAATTATTGAAAAAATAATATATTATGTTAATCTTAACTATTACATTAAAAAGGCGAAATGCCGAAACACGACACACAGACCTAAACCCATTTCATAGTCAGTCCAAAATGTTCGGTAACGCTCAAATTCAAATCAAACTTTTCTACGCAAACCTCAACTCTACGAAATATCCATTGTATTTAGTGGTCCGATTGACCAAATAAATTCTTTCAATTAATTTATCTTTATGAAGCCAACTTTCCATCTCAACCTACCTTTCGAATTTTCCCTCCTTTTTCCCATTTTTCAAATACCGTGTAATCCAGGATTCGATTCTCGGCGACAAATGTAATGGCCACGGAGAGCTTTAGTGAAGATATACTTCGTTTTGCTTATTAAATCCATTATATTTCCTGGTTCGATTGACCAAATAACTTCTTTCAATTAATTAATATTTATGTAAGGTATTGGTTGAAATGGAAGTTGGTGTCCGAGTGGCTCAAAGTCACGATAGCCCAAGTGGTAGAGCAGCGGCGTATTTAGCCGAATTTCGTGGGTTCGAATCCCGCTCATGACACTAACTTTTTCATTTCAAACCAATACTTTACATAAAGATTAATTAATTTAAAGAAGTTATTTGGTAAATCGGACCACGAAATATAATGGGGTTACTTTTATTACAATAACGTACTTACATTCATTTATGTTCGTTTTGCCTAATGTATTGTAGAAAACAACTGAAATGTACACCAATATGCGACACTGAAGATATTATTTTTCCATGTAAATTTTCAGAGTAACTTATTTTAGTTTTATCTCCTTTGGGTTTTGTTTTATATAAGTCCGTTTTTATTATGTTGATCACCACGAAAAGTAAATAATTTTCTCTTTAACCATGTATTATTTTATGGGGACACTTCTATCTCAGGATAAATTATTTCTTCTTCTTCTTCTTCTCAATTTAGTGTGAAAACACTGAAACCTGTTTACTTTTAAACTGTATTTGATTGCTCAAAGATGTAAAAAATGTATTGTAAAAACATACATTATAGGTAAAACTGAGGAACAGTAGTAAATTGAACAAGCCCCAAAAACATATCAAACATTAGCAGATTATTCAACTCGTTCCTGGGCATTTTTTTTAAATTGTCTAACATTTAGTTCTTATTCGTGTTCCCTTCCTTATTTTGCATTTTATTTTACGGCATAACTGTACTAGCTTCATTCAGCCATATCAGATTCCAAATTATAATGCCTTGAGCCTTATAATTTTTTCATAACAATTAACCTTTTTCCTAGTCCCGTCACGTTCTTCCCACCTGTTTACATAATAAATGTTAACCGTTCTCGTCGGAATTTGCAAACAGGACGATCAAACAAGTGCATTCAACAGCCGGTATGTTGAAGAAAACCGTTTTTATTAACGAGAGACATAAAACTCAAAACAGAGCCGATCAACGAAGGTACATCTAATACTTTTAGTTCCGATTTCGCATATAAAGGGCATAAAAAAACCATTAAAGCCAAATATTAGATAAAACCGATCATGTCAAGAATACCCAAACAAATCTTGACCTACAAATGAAGTGGCTAATGAACATTGTGTGATGTATTCATTGTTAAAAATATAAAGAAAACAAGTCGATTATGCAAAAACATTTTATCATAAAATAATAAAAAGATAAAATATCATAAAAAAATCATTTGTCATTTCAAATTGCCAAAAGTTCTATAAGAAATCTGCCACTGGATCAATCACGCCAAACCGCACAACTATTTTACAGACTGCAATAGAGTAACAATAAAAATTTATTCATTGATTTTTATTGATTAAATTGACCAGATTAATTGTCTCAATAAAAGTTGAATCCCGCTCGTACCACTAGCGTTTTCATCTCAGCCAAGACCTTACATAAAAAGAATAAATAATCGAAATAATAAAAAATTTAATGTTTATATTTTTTATGGTACACTTCAGTATTTTTAACCTGTGCTATTGCAGTATCGGCTTTATTGAAAACCTGGAAAATCAGGTAGTTAAAAATAAAGTTGTATTAAGGATTTAATTTAAAAAATTTAGAAAAGGGTTGAGTCTTTCATTATTCCAAATATAATTTTATCAAGCAAATTTAAATCATTTAATGCACATTGAAGATCGAAAACGATAAACTTAATTTAAGAGTGGAAATTCCAAATGTTCTAAGTGCTTTTTTTTTCAGGAAAGTAATAAAACTGCATAAGTCAAATGGTAACTCAAAAACGTTATTGAAATGTATTTTGTGGTAATATAAGAGTATATTCTAGCGCAGCTAGTGCAATGAAAGACAAAAACTAACTCCTCATTATGCAAAAAAATAAGAAATTGAGGAAAGGTTCCATGTACCGTGGTACATAGAACTCTTTGAATGAAAACTATACTGATGCATAGAACATGGTAAACGGAAATAATTTAATAGATAAACAACCCACTTTTAAAGAGGTTTGGCACTTAGAACATTATTAGGGTTATTGACGATGGCACATAGAACATATTAAGAAAAAATCTCAGTTTTGAAGAAATTGGCCCTCAGAACATTATTAGGGTTATTGGAGATGGCACATAGAACATATTAAGAAAAAATCTAAGTTTTGAGGAAATTGGCACTTAGAACGTTTGGAATTACCACTCTTCCATTAACTGTAACTTCATTTTCTCTTCTTTCTACTCGGTTTCTCACGGTGTACACCTCCTACAACACAACTAACTATAATTTACTTTATTTTCTACCTTCCTACTATGCTGTTTTTTCTTTGTTTTTTAAATCTCAAGTGCATTGTGCAGGTTTCGCTTTGAAGGCATTAGCAGAGTTGGCAAACTTTGTAATGCTTAATATAAACAGTTGTAAAAAGATAAAAAATAATGCTGCACTCTTCCCCACTTTTTAATCTTAGCAAATAACTTCCGTAGCGAATAAATCTTCCTCGCAACAAAGTTAGCACCATTGTTTCAAATTACTCGAATCTGCGCATATTGTATATGCGTAATTACTGTTTTCAACAGATATTTTATCAGCAAAATAATTAGAAAACCTCTTAGAGTCTCTGCTATGAGAGGTTTTATATTTATTTGGCAGATAAAATATCCGTTGAAAACATTAATAACAAATTCTCATATGCAACCATGTTTATATATATATATATATATATATATATACAATTAAATTCACTAATTCCGCTTGACCAATTAATACATTACAATTAATTAAGGTTTTTAGTTGAGATGAAAAAAAGTTAATTTTTAAGCGGGATTTGAACAAAAATGGCAAAAAGGAGGGAAAAATCATAAGGTAGGGTTGAGATAGGAAGTTGATGTCTGACTGGATCGAGGTCACGATAGCTCAAGTGGTAGAGCAGTGGCGTATCTAGCCGAAAATCGTGGGTTCGAATCCCGCTCGTGCCATTAACTTTTTTTCATCACAACTAAAAACCTTAATTAATTGTATTATATATACAATGTTTTATATACATGTACATAAAAACAAGGTGCGATAAAGTGAGAGATACAGAGAAACACTCACATACAGATGTGTCAGAAAGAAAATGAGTCAGTAAGAGAGAGATAGGAACAGATAAACAGAAAAATGCAAAATTAGGAAAAACGAAAATGTGCGAGAGAATTGTCAGAAAGAGCAGAAAGAACTGTGGAATGAGATAAAGAGTGAGGTTATAAGAACAGATAAATAAATAGTTGTTTGGCTGCGAGATTGTGTGAGAGGAAAAGAAAAAAGAAGGAGATAGAGAATGGGATAGAGAGAGAAAGAAATACAGAGGGAATGAGATTTTTGGTTGTTCACGTTGTGGACAAAAATATTGACAATCTACTCCAATTTTTTGCGTAATGAAATTATAAAATGAAGTGATAATATTTGTTATGATTTTGCTTAATCTAGTGAATTTCTTTTATAGCGTGTCTGTTCATTTTAAATATATAATTTGTCCTTAGAGAATTTAACGAAATAATAATAATAATTTTATTTGCGAAAAGTACAGTAATATAGTAACATAAAACATAAATAGAAAAAGGCTTAGAAAGAATAGTTATCAAAAAAGAATTTTGTGTTACAATTAATGGATTTAAATAACAATTATTGGTACCACCCATGAAACAAGACCATGGCAAAATATAGACTAACTAACTTTAATAATTTTAAATTTAGGATCTTTCTTAATACACTGAATTTATAGAGGAGTTTTCTCAGTCGCATAACCAAAGAATCAATGTGTAACCTAAAAGTTAACCTAGAATCTAATCCATTAGAGTTCGTGGTCCGATAGGTCAAATAACTTCTTTCAACTAATTAATCTTTAGGTAAGGTATTGGTTGAGATTAAAAAGGAATTGAAAAATGTCAAAATTTTTGAGGGCAAATTCGAAAGGTAGGTTGAGATGGGAGTTGAGTTGGTATACGAGTGGATCGAAGTTAGGAAAGGACTTGGTAGAGCAGCGGCGTATTTAGCCGAAGATCGTGGGTTCGAATCCCGCTCGTGACACTGACTTTTTTATCTCAACCAATACCTTACCTAATGCTAGAGTCTAATATAACTCCTAAGTATTTAATATTTGTAATTGGTATGGGGGAACATTCACAGTTAAATGAATTAGTACAAGTATGGAAAACAAAATTTAAACCTCTTTAAAACTAATTTTTTACTTAATGCAAAATGTAAGACATTTTGACAAAATGATAGATAAATTTGATATTTTTCTTTAAATTTCCTTGTTGCCTTGATACTATTATTTGGTTTAAAAAAGTTATCATTATTCTTTAATTCTTGTAAACATGTAAAAAATGTTTACAAGAGTGGTAAATAGTAATAAATAGTGGCCTCCCTTGGCCCTTTATAGTGTAGTAGTTTACCAAATTGTACTCCATCCTTATTATATAAATGCATGTATACATTATTTATAAATCACTTTTTCCACAAAAAACATTTTGAAAACACTGAAGGATATCAGATCAAAGTATTAATTTATTGATTTATGATTTTTAACAGGGATAATCAAAATGTATCTGAGACCCAAAATGCCGGGAACTTTACCGAATTTTAGAGTGATAAATAAAAAAAATGTCCTATTAAAATGGAAAAGAAGGTTCAACAATTTGTAATCATTATGATGCCGCTTCAATTTTAAAATTATTTTCCAAATTACATCATAATAAAAATTATTGTAATTACGATCTAAATATAGTTGAACTGACAATAAACTAAAAGAAAAGTCAGTTTGATGGTTCAAGGTCTCCTATTTATTTTTGGAATTGTATACGCAATATAAGGTAAAAATTGAGGAAATAAGGAAAATCTTATGAGGACTGTTGACATGATTGCAATACTTTATGTTTCTGTAAAGAATGTATTATCTTGTTTTCAAATAAAAGTACGTTATAACGACAGTAAAGAAAATTTTGTCCATACGCATTCTTATGAGATAAACGAAAATTGTTCTTTCAAATTAGCATTGTGTATATTATGATACGTGGATAATAAAATTTTATATTCATACCGAGTTTGCAGGCATAGCCGACAACACCTAGTGCCATATTTAACCGTGTATACAAACATTCTAATCACTCGGTGAAAAATATTTTATAGCCTTTTTAAATAGGGATTATTACCTAGCATTTTTGCATGCAACTTGCTGCGGTCTTACTTAACAATACAGAGATAAGGCTGTTGAACTGAGAAGCATTTCTCACCGCTGCGAAATCACTGAGCCATGCCATGAAAGTTTGGTACAGTTCAAGGATTCCGAAATATCTGCCCAATGTGCTATAAAAAGGCCTTAATTCACTAATGTTCGATCAATTAATGAAATTGTTACTTTTTCTTCTTTTCGAAAACAAAAATATTTTTAAAAACTTGAATCTCGTATGCTCAGTGAGTCTGTCATCAACACAGGAACCTGAACAATAGAAAGAATAGGCACGTAAAATATTTCAAAAGGTTTTTTTTAGTTTTTAAAATGGAAAATCGACCGATTATACAGATTATAGGATTAAGTCTCTCCGATAGCATTATAATTTAGAGTCTGATTCATTGTATTAAAGCTGACAAAACAAAAGCATGAACTGTATTTGAAAGATGTTCTGCGTTCACTGATAATCTTATGTTTTACAATTATGTAAAAATCAATTAATAAAATAATTAGTCATTATTATAACATTTACGCGTTAAATTTTAACTTAAATATGTAATAATCTGAGTCAGTCCATCCCCACTTATGTGGCGTACAGTTATGATTAAAAATTTCAACTCAACATGAATGAATCAGAGGAAATCGTTGTGATTTTTATTAGTGTTCGCTCGGTCTTTCAATGAAAACACGTTGCAGATCATTTTTCAGTGATTTTTTTAAACAATAATGCCTTGTTTGATTTGAATTATTATACTTGAAAATTGGGACTCAATCTAGAACTACTAGAGAACATAACTAAACATTTTTTTAAAGTTCCATTACAACAATAATTCCGAATTAAAACAATAAACAAATGAATTTTTAAAACTTAGAGAAAATATTGTAGAAATCGGGGAAAACTGACTTTATATCAGCATAAAAATTAAGTGGCGTAATTAACAGACAGAAACGTGCACCTTTATTAAACATTATACAACTATATGAGTTATTTGTTAGATTCTGTTTTGTAAACGAGTATAATTGTACCATTGTATCGAAAACCTACAATAACGGCTACAAAACAAATGTTGTAAATAATTTTTTTATTACAGTTATTTGGTATTTACAACTATAATTATTGTATTAAGTAAATAAGTTAATGTTTGTTGAATTTGTCAAATGAGTCTCTAGTAGGACAAGTTGTCAAGTGACAAAAAAAAAGGGCTTTATGAATTGAAAATAGTATTGAAGATAATCGTGTGGAAATTTAAACCCATTAAGAAAACTAGCTTTATCATGGATGTTTTGATCAAAATTTTTTACAGTATTTCTACTACGCTTCAGGTGATATGTCAAATTTGTACTTTTCCCTCTACACAGTGGTAACTCAAGACCAATTTGTGCTATTTTGGAGAGTTTTATTTTTGTTTCTTCTTTGTATATTTTAGTGTAAAATAAGTCACAATGCTACCATTTAAACAGCTTACATGTTTTTCATTAGCTGAAGATTTATTTAAAACAAACCACAAAAACAAGAAGATTTACTAAAAAAAAAAAAAAAAAAAAAACCAAGAGAAAGTCTGAGGTTCATTTGATGGAAAAACAAGTTTGTTATTATTAATAGCAAGTAAATATTTTAGGTCGAATTCGGATGGTAGGATTTCTCCTTGAGGATAATTGAGCATTTCTGATTGTTTTCCTCAAGATTCCTCTTTATCAGATGACAGAACGATTGAAAGTTGACGTTAGAGTCTGAAAGTGGATGTTGGTAGTGAAATAAGAAACTTACCTAACTAGGTAGAGAAGCAGGTGCTTTGGTGGGACGAAACCCGGGTGTTCACCCAAGCCGAGTTCGATCCTTCTAGCTTGAAGACGTCTCCTAGCAGCGGGAGATGTCATCATGTCGGCCCTCGCGAGCGACTCCGCGACTTGGTACGAGTCGCGTATGCTGAGGAGGGAAGGCATCGAAACGCCTTCACGTAAGCCACCTACAACGGAAGGCATCTCCGATTAGATTTGAACGTGCTGACAATAGGACCGAAGTGTGAACTGGACGCGTGTTGTGTCGGCCGCGGATCGCAGCCCCGTTTATAAGTGAGCTGGTCCTTGACGTTCGATTTCTGGGGGGAGCCGACGCGGTGGGGAGCCGACGACGCCCGGTCACCGTTTGACAATCGTCTTTTCGTTGTCACTGCTTTCTTTTGGGGAAAAGACTCCAAGACGTAAATCATTTTAAAACGACAACCGTGAAAGCCAGCCTTCAGTTGCATATCACTAATTTACTGTTGATATTTGACTATTGCTTTATCTTTAAGATAGAACATCTTTCTTCTATACGCATCTTGGCATGTTAGCTATATTATGCTGATTGTTTTACAAGACAAGACCGCCTCATACGAACAACAAGAAACTTTTTTAAATTTTAAATAATATACATAGTGTTCTTTTTAGATGACACGGCTGAAGTTCTCTTGAACCAATGACGCTATAATAAAAACGAGTTTAATATTTTTAAGTCTCGTTTCAAATTTTTACCTATTTTTAGATAAAAATTAAACAGGATACATCAGGCCCGGATCAATTTCAAAATTTCAAATACCCCGCACCCTCTACATCCTGACACATCATTTTAAAGGGATTTTTTACGTTGAAAACAATGGCGCAAGTTACGGCAAATAATTTGAAAAAAACAAACAGTTGAATTTGAAATTGGTAAGATAATTAATGCTAGTCTAGTTTAAAATGTTTACTGGTTTTGGAGGAAAACTATACAGGATACCTCAAGCCCAGATCAACTTCAAAATTTCAAATGCGACCTGACACATCATTTTAAAAGGTTATTTTTACGCTGAAAACAATGGTGCAATCGGATTTAAAATCGGTCAAAAAAGTACCAAGTTATGGCAAAAGTTTGAGGGGAAAAAGTCATTTGGTTTGCTATTTATTAATCACATTTCATGTTTGAACTGCCTACCTTGCATAAAGTTGCAAAGATTTGCTCTTTTCAACCACTCTTCCCCGGTCCTCATAGCGACAGAGCCAAGTGAGACGGATTGAAAAGTATTTTCTATCCTTGCCGCAGTTATTCAACTGAAGTTTAATGGGTTATGATTGGTGCAGACACTGTTTTTTAAATGGCCAGTGGAGTTACATCGGGTGATCGAGGAGGACAACAAATCGGTCCCTGAAGTCCTATGGTCACCTGCAAAGAATTGTGTGCGCGGGGCATCCATCAAGCTAGAGAATCGTTCTTTGTCGTTGTTGCATAGGATCATCTAGTAGTGTTGGTAAAACCTCCCAGAAAAAATTGAGGAACTTTGCACTATTGAAACTATATTAAGGTCCAATTAAGTTATTTCCGAGAAGTCCACACCAAATCTTGATACTGCGAACCTCCTGGTGATGACAAGAGTAAGAAATTCTCGGATTTTCCTCTGCCCACGTTCGAAAATTCCAACGGTTTGGTTTGTCATTAAAGGTGAACATGGATTCACCAGTCCATAGGATGTATGGAAGGCTTTTTCTTCAGCCTCCCAAATCGACATTTGTGCAAGGAAAGTTTAGACTCCTGTCATAATCAGAGTCCCGAAGCCCCTGGACAAGATGAGAGCGATAGGGCTTGTGGAAGTCCGGAATACATAACTAATTTTATTTTTTGAAAAACCTAAAACCCTTATAACAATCGGATTTACGCGAGCATACAGTAAAATATTCAGCTCCTCGGCGAAATACGCTGCCGATTTATTTTTGCCATAACGTTGTCATTTTTTGACCTTTTGATTTAAAATCCGATTGTACCATTGTGTTCAGCATAAAAAATCTTTTAAAATGATGTGTCATTATGTATTGAGTCGTACTTGACATTTTGAAGTTGAACTGAGCTTGACGTACACCGCATAATTTTTCTCAAAAATAGGTAAAAATTTGAAACTTGAAAAAATACGAAACACGTATTTTTTGTTTTTTTAGCGTCATTGGTTCAAGAGAAATTCAGCCCGGCCATCTAAAAAGGGCACCCAGTATTTATTAAAATCTGTAACATCATTTCCAACGTGTAATTAGATTTCAAAAAGTTATACATTATGTGTCATGAGGGGAATTAACAACCATTATTGTCTCCCAGCTGTACGCAAGGATTAATCCTCGTTCAGTTGGCCCATCTCCTCTTCAGTTGTCTGGTGGGATTATACGGGTGGTTTCTATAGGATAAGGATTAGGCAAAATTTTGTGAATTATTTTCTGCACGAAAGGTTTGTTGGAGACGTAGTAAGAAGCATATGATTCTGAGGAGTGGGGATTGGAAGGACTGTATGCTTTGAATGTCGGAAAGTTTGTAGGTGCCTCTAGTCCCTATGTCCAGATTAGTTTTTGTATTGTTATGTAGTCTGTTTTTCGTTGAAACGTTACAATTGCGCGACAGTATTCTGTACAATAGTCCGAAACGTTGCTTTAGTGCCTGCCGTTTTAGTGGTGTGTGTTGGTTCCAGAATAGTCTTGACTCTAGATGGAACCCGAGATAGCGGACAGTCTTTTTTTGGGATTGAATATTATTGAGGAATATTGAGAGGTTTTGCTTAAAAGGGTGAATGATGTACGGATGCTTTTACTGGCAGAGTTTGCTGCATTCGTGGCTATCTTCAGGACTGTGCCTGGAGCACCTTCAAAGCAATTGTGCGATCGGGATGAAAGGATAGCACGGCTGTGTCATCGGGAAAGGGTGCAAGGATGGTATACGGTGAAGTTGGGATATCTGCGATGTAGGGGAAGTAAAGGATCGGTCCAAGTACACTGCCCTGAGGAACTCCCCTCCCCAGAGGACAGTAGTCCGAGTACGCCGATCCTTGGAGCCCTCTTAAAAAAAAGTAAATTACTATATATTAAAAAAAATTTCTGGGTGTAGAGTAAACTAAAGTGAAAATTGGATAAGTAGGAATTGAGGTTTGGGATAATAAGGACGTTTTGTTAAGTATTCTCATAGATTTATCATTTAATTGTTCATTGTGACTTCAATAATATTCATAAAAATTTTATTAATTGTTACATGTTGCTTTTTAATATTTGATGGGTTTTTGTATTTTAAGCCATAATAGCTGATGAGGGGGAGAGAGCAGCACCCCGAAATCAATTCTTTTTAAAAATAAATAGTACTTTTTATGAAAGTGTGGTTTTTGATGTCTACGTCTATGAAATAGAGAGTATCGAGATTAAAAATAAATAGTATTGTTTGCTGTATTCACCATTAAAGGGAAAATTACATACAAATAGAAATAAGTTAATGGAAAATTAATTACAAATAAGAAAGTTTATTACAGAAAATGCAATTTACCATAGACTGCACATATTGTCTCTGCAGGATTGTGCATCACTCTAATTGCATAAACATTTATCTTCCTTTTGTTTACAACTGAATTAATTTGATATTTAAAATTTAACTTAACACAGAAATAATGTATGACCGTAATTCCTCAATAATGAGTTAGGTGTTCATAGAACTTTATAAATTTATATAATATTTTATTTTCTGAAAAACCTTTCTATCTTGGTAAGCAGCCTTGTTTTAACCTTTTCACCAAATTATTTAGAAATCGTGAGATGCGGTCTGGTGAGATGTAGGTTTCAAAAAAACATTTTCTTTATCGTGCCAACGTTTCGATCTTTATTGAGATCATCTTCAGGGCCTGGGATTCACAAACATTGTTTACATTTATCAAATACATGTACGTTGTTTTATTGATTGAATTTATACAATGCAAAATATATTTTTTATATTCAATCAATTGAAATTGAAATTATTGATTGAATATAAAAATATATTTTGCATTGTATAAATTCATTTTTTTCCACATCCTACATGTACTTGTTAAATGTAAACAATGTAAATCTCAGACCCTGAAGATGATCTCATTAAAGATCGAAACGTTGGCACGATAAAGAAAATGTTTTTTCTGAAACCTACATCACACCAGACCGCATCTCACGATTTCCGAATAATTATCGATTAACGGTCACTAACCACCACACTTTTCACCAAAGCAATGACACGCCAAGATACAGTGAACTGCAATGCCAGAAAACAAAGCTATATTTTGGTTCTTCGACCAGTATATAACCTCGTACAGAGCCTTGCGGTACCCCTGGGACTGCATTGTGTTCAGTCCAGTTTCTATTACCAACCTGATGATCTTTTTAATGAAGTAATTTAAAATTAGTAATCAACTAGTAAAGTAAAGTAAAAATAAGGTAACTCATGTCATAAAGAAAGGCTTAACGTCCGACTATTCGTTGAATAAGCAGACAAAGAGTCAAACAAATTTACAATACATTTTTATATTATTGTCAATTAAAATTCCAATGTATGGGTGGGATTCGACCCTAAAACCTCTGGCAATGTAAATATGGAGAGTTGGTGCCCTAACGACGAATAGAATATTACATTACTTATACAAATACATTTGTTTTACAGGGTTTCGCAAGAGCAGAGGTATATCAACAGTCTATCAACCCCCGGGGTTTCTATGATTTTGAAAAAAATAAGTATTTTCAGTTAGAATTAAAGGCCGCTGATTTATTATTTTCACACCCAATACCGTTTCTTTTATTGAGATTTATCAGGCTTCAATCAACTAAGGAACTTACTAATATTCGATAATACAAGCGTTAGTACTGCAGAAAAGTGATGCACTTGCCCATTTGCGATCAAGATTTCGCTCGTTTCATGGCTATGAAATACATATATATTTTAAAACGAACTATTTGCATAATTAGTGACAGCCAAGAGTTCAATAAGTTTAGAACTGTCTCTCGTTTTTCGTCGTGAATGTCTTTTTTTAAGATTACTATTGTGGGGATAAATTTGTACGTTTGTGTGTAATTAAATGTACTGTTTTTAAACTAAAATGTTATCAAAAATATTTTCTTTTTTTGATGGGAGTAGAAAAGAATTATTTCATACGAATATATCATAATATCATTAACAAATTCATCAATTATGTTTTGTGAGACTTTGTTAATAAGTGTGTATGTAGTATTAACTTCAGAAACTTCATAAAACCCATTAATTTATTTTGTATGTGAACTTAAACTCTTTAAAAAAATAACTCGTAGATATGGAGAACATTTTTATTTTCGAAAAATCATTTTTAAACAATAATTAATTTCCCAGAAGACAAATGTTTTGTTCAGAAGGATTGAAGGGTGTTTGACACTTGTTCTGAGAGGGTTTTGACCTTAATGTCCCATTATGAATCAATCAGAATTTCTAATATCGATGGAAATGGATATCAAACCACCACAGTTTAAAGATCATTGAAAACTTATGGAAAAATGTCATTCTCGCATTCATAAAACAAAATGGGAGAAATATTGTGACGAATGTGGTGAGAAAAGTTCAAAAGGAAATTCTGAATGTTTTATGGTTAATAAATGATGACCGGACACCCCTAGTTTCAATATTTTCCTCATACCTATTTCTTAATTATTAAATATTTATTATTTACAACAAAAATGGAATTGATTTTATTTGATGAAAATGAAGCACAAAAATTCATCAAGGAACAAAATTCCTGTACAGAAGAAGAAAATTAAGAAAATTGAGAGATATATATTTTTTTAATTGGTTAATTGATTTCT
The DNA here is from genome assembly GCF_000648675.2 of Cimex lectularius. Classification (NCBI taxonomy): domain Eukaryota; kingdom Metazoa; phylum Arthropoda; class Insecta; order Hemiptera; family Cimicidae; genus Cimex; species Cimex lectularius. The sequence continues at coordinate 319,688 of NW_019392993.1, forward strand.
TAATAATATATTGTTAATAGGTCTTCTTTATAATATGTAATTGGTTTTTTCCATAAATTTATTTATTTGATGAAAATAGAGCACAAAAATCCATCAATGAACAAAATGCCTGTACAAAAGAAGGAGAAAACTAAGTCAGTAAGAAAGTTTATATATATATAAATACATTTAAATTGGTTAATTGATTTCTTAATAATATATAATTAATAGGACTTTATAATATGTAATTGGGTTTTTTCATAAATTTCAGGGTTGTAGTACAAATGTTAATATTCAATAAGAATTGATGTGGTTGCACAATAGAATTATTCAACGCCAAAGTTTCCTGATGCCGACTTGCCTCGCGATTAATGAAATTAATGAAATTTAGCCAAATTGTCTAATTCGTTTCTCTATCGAAGACAATTTGAACTCGGGTCTCAATTTGCGCGGATAACCGTTGACAGATTTCAGAAAAGCGAGGCGTCGTCGGTCTGAATACGTGACAAACTATCATGAATTGGAAAACAGCCACGATTTACGACTTTTCCCATCGAGAATCAAGAAAACTTTATTTAAGCGAGCCCATAGCGAATTATTTCGAACGAACAACCTGATCTATAGTCAAGGACTGAATATTCTAATGTGTTCCATCTCTCTGTAAATTTTGAATTTACTGAATAATTTATCACCCAGCTCATACGGCATCAATCTTTTATGCCTAGCTTCTTTTCTTTTATTTTGCAGAAAGGATAGAGGAAAATTATTAGGGATGAAAGATTCCCAAGGGCAGACTAACAGCCTAACTTCGCATCTTTATAAATCTTCTTTCAACTTTCACGTTGTTTCAATCAAATATTTTTTTAAAAAAGTCTTAACTTTACGCTAAAGCAATATATTTTCAATTCATTATTTTGACCCTACATGAAATAATAACAGCCTTCCTACTCACCACAATAGTTTCATTTCAACTTTAAACTTTCCTGTAATTCTCACTCGTAGGAACAGAAAATATCAATCGTATATATTTTCATGCTTTCTATTTAATAATTTGGTATTATCCATAAATTGTCAATGAATAAATATTGTATCGTAAATATTGTATTGAATATTTTAGAAAGCTGAGTTTTTCTGCCATTCTAAGCTTTTGTTACGTGAATTTCCAAAACTTCAATATCGTGCCATGGTCATTATAAAAATTATATTTGAAAAAGAAATAAAAGGTGTGATCTTTACAGCCAATTTTTTTATTAACTGAACATCATACCCTGAACCCTTCCCGCGATAGAACGCTAACTCAGCTTAGAAAATGTAAGTCCTAAACAAAAAAATTTAAAAAAGATTGGTGGCCAGTGCAATATCCTCTAATTTTTTATTTTTTAATACATACACATTTTGAGTAAGTGAGAGACACGTAGTTAATTATTTTTTCTCTAATTGATAGTAAGCAGTATGACCCAATATTAAAATGATAGAGGTCCGAAATAAAACTGATCTTTGCAATATTTGCGTGTTTGTTGTTCTGAGTGGGTTAATTTGTCTGAATTGGGTGATTAAGTGTTGTCTTTGTTGTTGCGAGTTTATTGCGTCTTTAGCGTTTCATATTTCACGTTCTCTCTCACTCTCTCTCTCACTCTCTCTCTCTCTCTCGCTCTCTCTCTCTCTCACTCTCTCTCTCTCTCTCTCTCTCTCGTTTGAAAAGTATTGAAGAGTGCCAGTGTGTTGCTGAAATTTGTTGGAAAGGCAGTACATTTCTATTTTTAGATATATTTATTACCTTGCGTAATGCTATACATAAGACCGTTTGTAGAACAATCTTTTCATGTGTGTTCATACTCATCAGCGCTTCAAATGTCACGGCAAATAACGGTCTTACTATTCCTGCTAATACATCTCCATCGGCTGGGCCGTTAAAGAGGAACGAAGTCCTAATTGTGATTTCTTGATTGTTTTGACTTAGCGGACTGAAGACAACAATAAAACTTCACCGCTTCCCACAGCCGCTTTCCCACAAGTATTTTTCTCGGTTTATTCTGTCCGCCGTCAACTAAATTAAACCTTTTTTTAACGTCACAGTTAAACGTAAGACAACCTTTGACCATTAAAAAACTCTCTTATTTTCTTTTAAATAATTCCATTAAAAGGCAGAATCTAGGATGTCATTTGGTCAAAACAGACTCATTGTATTGACGTCAATGACTGTATCGAATCGTGCCCTTAAGTGACTAATGACACTCACAAAGACCGGGAGTAGTCATGTCACAATCATTCCAAATGACATTTTGAGTGATAAAAGCTTGATTTGTTTTTTTATAGTTACCTAATACACTGAAAGGCAAACAATTGGCCACCCTAGTGTTTTTAATAAATACTTGCACTCATTAATAAAAATTTTTTTTTTGTTTACTGGATATTTAAGAAAAAGATATCGCCAAATAAAAAAATTAAACTGGGTAAAACAATTTTACCAAAAATATTGCTGTGGAAACAATGAAGAAAATATTTAAATCAGTATGGATTATTTTCTCTTTTTGTGTTGATCACAGCACTCGACGTGACATCGATTTTATGAAGTTTTGAAAGTAGTGCTGTCGAATATTTTTTTGCTCCTCAAACAGCGTCATTCTTAATTCCTGCAAATTCTCTGGCATCACTGGGCAACTTTTTACGATCTTTGACAACTCGGCCCAAGGGTGTTCGATGAGGTTTAAGTCGGGACTCCATTTGGCCACTCCAAACGAATTGAAACCCATTCCAAGTAGTCACCATCGATTCAAGCTGTGCGGGTCTTACATTGTAAGGCATAAAACTAAAACCGTCGCCAATTAGTGGCATATGAAGAACACATTATTCTGATAGCACATCTTCAATGTACCACGCAGCTGTTTGGGAATCCTAGACGAAGATCAAGTTTGGGCAACCTTCCATAGCCTGCCCGACTGTAACACCACCACCTGCATAGCTTCTCCGGAATCAAAATGTTGCGGGGATACAGAACTCTCCTGTTCTTCTCCAAACCATCACTCGACCGTAAGACCTCAAAGAAAATCTTGGTACATCCGAAAACAATATTTTTGTCCAACCTTGCTCAGAACAATTGAAGTGATTTTTTGCAATTATTAACCGAGTTCTGCGCTTTGGAGTTTGGACCAGTGGCAGGTCTTCTCGCTCGTAATTCAGCTTCTCAAAGTTTTCGTCTTACAGTGCATAAATTGACGTTAAAATTTCTAACTACTTGAAGCTGTTGCTTGATCGCAAAACCGGTAGAATGTTGATTGAGAGTACATTCGAAACAATAAAACGATCATCTCTCTAATATGACACGATGGCGACCTGACCCATGCCTTCTTGAATAACCTCCAGTATCTTGGTAGCGATGTATCTTCGGACAGTTGTTCTTGGAAAGTTAAGCACCCTGGCCACATACGCATGACCTCTTCCATCTTCCAACAATGCCATTATCCGAATCTGTATCACTTAAAACCACCACTCAAACAAATTAGAAACTTAAAAATGGTACAACTTAAAAAAAATCAAACTAGCGGAATATTAGAAAGAAATACAGGAAAACAAACAAAGAAGGGATTCTCTCTCTCTCTCTCTCTCTCTCTCTCTCTCTCTCACTCTCTCTTTCTCTCTCTACTTCTGTCCCCCTCTTCTTCCCTTTCTTTCTTTCTCTTCCTATCTTCCTCACTCCCTCTCTACCTCTCCTCTCTCACTCTCTCTGTCTATCACTTTCTCTCTCTCTCTCTCTCTCTCTCTCTCTCTTTCTGTTCCTCTCTTTTTCGCCTTATTTCTTTCTTTTCCTATCTTTTTCAATCTATCTCTCTCTCTTTCAACCTTTCTTTTTTTCTCTCTATCACTCTTTCTCATTATCTATATCAATCTTTCTATATATTTATTTTTTCTCCCCCTTTTTCTTCCTCACACATTCATTCACAAACGATCGCACAAATAACTAATCTATGACTAAGACGCAGATACAATAATTACTCATAAACTAAACACGAAAGTCAAAGACAAAACACACTGTGACTATTGATCCATCTTTACCAATAGGAATTTGAGTGCTATCGGTAATAAATAATATAACATAACAAGAAATTAAAATGTTTGAAACACAAAAACTACATTATACCGTGGTCACTAAGTAAAACTCGCTGGCTTCTGATTGAAATATCATTCATCAGAATCAACAATCTGGTTCAAAAGGATTCACATTGTTATCGTCGAAAAACATTATAGTCATAAGCGTCATAAAGAGAGAGAAAGATATTTTCATCTCATATAAGTATGGCTCGAGGATGAGACATCTAGATTGGTCGATTTGTGAAAAAGGATGATCTCATCTATTTCAATAATCTTGAAAATATTTAACCAAATTCTATTGGAAATTTGAACAATTACTTGTAACCGTCGGACGATTGTAACATGTAATATCTGTCATGCGAATTATCCTTGAGCTATATAGGAACTTGGTAGAAATTAATTTCATACGGTCGAAACAATTCGGTGTTACGAGAACAACGACTTAAAACCCGCTTTTGTAAATATGATCTTGATATTTAAAAGAGACGATCCATCATAATAATGCGGTAGGTGGCTAGTCAAGCCGTTAAGTCCCACGTTCCACCTTTTCCGGTTTAATGCAGTGTAACTAGGAAGCGAAGTCGAGGGACGTCTAGTCGCACTAATTTTCAAGCACGAGAAAAGGAAAGCGGACAAAAAAAAGACGTTTGATCCCCTGGAAAGTGAGTTTTAGAGAATGCCGAGTATCTGCCTCTGTTCTTCGGCTTAACCCCGAATATAACAGAAGCCCTGGTATAACACCCGGTCCAGGGTTATTTCCTCGGGCAGATCTTTCTTTCCTATTCTCCCTGGTAATAAATTCAAGGCTCTAGACTTCTTCGCTTTAAACATAGTTTGCAAATATCCTGAGGCCGACCTTCTCCGGTCGTTACTTACCTCATTACTCCCCCTCCAATACATTCCTCAACTTACATGTAAGGAAAGACAACTTGAAAGATCGCCTTTTGTTTTTATTTTCGATTTGATTTACTTGCCTTAATCTGTGCAGGCAATTTTATAGAATATTTATGAGACAAGGGTGATTGGAGCAGGAGCGAAATTCCGAAAATACCCAAAGAGAGTAGTTTTCACGGATTCATCCGAGTGAAACTGTGAGCGTTACATAATTCTTTAAGCACAAGTTACGTCTGATGAGTTTCACTTGGCGACAGCCCAATCCCCGGAGGGTCAATAATGCAATACTGCATCGATTTCGGACATTCTTAGCTCTGCTACACGGATTTTATATGCAGTGGTGCATCCAAGGGCAAAATTGCACGTATGGAGTTATTAAAAATTAATTGTGACATTCACGGTAAACGAACTAACAAAATGAAGACAATACAATAAAATAGGCATAAGACAAATAAATGCCAACTCGGACAAAAAAAAATTTGTAGCAGCATCAATTTGCTTTGATGGTGGAAGGCTTTATCAATAAAATTGAATTTCATAATCTATAAATATCAGACCATTTAGTAATTAATTTGATATATAATGTGCCTTTTATTATACACAGGGTGTCTTTTTAACATGAACCAGCAGGTTTACTCAATTTTTTGAACAGATACAAAAAGTGACCAATTTGTTTCGAAACGTTCAATACTACTGGCGCACGTTAAGAATGACACCTTGTATATAATAAAAGACACATTTTAAATCACATTAATTACTAAATGGCCTGATAATTATAGATTATCAAGTCCAATTCTTTTGATAAAACCTTCACCCATTTAATCCTACAAAGCAAATTGATGCTGCTACAAACCTTACATTTTTGTGCCGATTCCAAAATAGTCATCAATTTTTTTTCGACAATAAGTTTCGTCGATGTTGAAGTCACTTTTTTTATTTCAAACGGGAGACGCATATTTTTAAAGTTATTTCTGAAACAAGACATTCTCTGAGAAGAATGAGTACCACAACTTTGGAGGACCTCCAAAATTGACAGCTCTGGGATTTGTTGAAAATATAAAAAAATAAAAGAAATTGCATAAATAATGTTTATTAAACAGTTTAAGTTTCCATTTCTTTGTTTTTCCAAGAGGTAACAATGTAAGTAATTATCTGGGTACGATTATTTAAACAATTAACACGATAATTTTATTTTGTCATATTAATTGTTCGAATTGAAGACCCTGCTGCCTAAATAAGCAATTTCACTTATTTTTATTATGAGAAATGAGTGTATTTAATGTTTTTTTTATTATTACTACGTTTACCTACAGACCACATGGGGGAAAAATAAAATTAACAGAAAATTTCCATAATTTATTAATATTTTCAAAAACCCTAGAGCAGGCAATCTTGGAGGTGGTTGAAAGTTATAGTAATCATTCTTCTCAGAAAAAATCTAGTTAAAAAAAGTAAATATTTGGGGTATTGCAATAAAAAATTGACGTCGAAAGAAAATTGACGACAGTTTTGAAATTTGTGGAAAAATGTAAGGGGGGTTATCATTGATCACTTTTTGTATTCAAAAAATAGGGTAAACTTACTGGCGCACGTTAAAAGTGACACCCTGTATATAATAAAAGACACATTTTAAATCAAATTAATTACTAAATGGCCTGATAATTATAGATTATCAAGTTCGATTCTATTGGTAAAGCCTTCAACCATTTAATCCGACAAAGCAAATTGATGGTGCTACAAACTTTTTTTGTCTAAGGAGAATGTTTCGCGGAGTAGGCAAAAACCACGGTTTTTAAGCGCATTCCTACAAATACTTTTATTCCCCCAAGTTTTTTCAATTGCCTGTTTCATTTCGAAGGTAAGACTGTATGCCCTGCAAGGTGAACTAATTCCTGACTGAGCAGTATTATCATCATTTTAATCAGTCAGCAACGGAAATCTTCAATGTCGAACGTCTTTTGAATCGAAGCGCACACCCAAGGTTGTACTCGATTTGTCTATGAGCAATGTTCCAGATTGCATGTGTATCTAGGGCAAACGTCGAAAAGTGTTTGGAAAGCCTAAAAAGGAAAACTGTCGTTTAGAGGGTTTCCTTTAACGTTTTGTACAAGTTAAATGAAAATTCTGTGCATTTTCCTGTTTTTAAGAAATAGCATGTTTATTTGTCCTTGGTGTTTTAAATAGAAAAAAATAAAATACATTATGATCTTTCATGTTTTTAGGATTATCTTGCGAAAAATTAGGAAAATTCGCGTTATTTTGAGCCATCATTAAAAAAAAGTAAATCATAAAAAACGACTACGCTACTGCAGCTCTTGAAATTTCAGCACCCACGATAGTTATTGTCGAAAAAAATTGATTTTGGAATCTGTGCAAGTTTGCATGGGATTCGTCACTTTTTTGTGTCTATACAAAAAATCGGGTACACCTGCTTACGCACATTAAAAGTGATACCCTGTATATAATAAAAGAAACATTTTAAATCAAATTAATTACTAAATGACCTGATAATTATAGATTATGAAGCCCAATTCTATTGATAAAGCCTATAACCATTTAATCCTACAAACAAAATTGATGCTGCTACACTCAGGTGACATTTCTTTTCCTCCAAGCCAATTTTATTGTATTGTCTTCATTTTGTTAGTTCATTTACCGTGAATGTCACAATTAATTTTTAATAACCCCATTCGTGAAATTTTGCCCTTGGAAGTATCACTGCATATAACGTCTGTGAAGCAAAACTAATAATATACAAATAATGAACGAAATCTGAAATTGCCTTTTTTTCATATTTTCAAAAAATCCTAGAGCTCACAATTTTGGAGGTGCTCCAAAGTTGTAGTACTGATTCTTCTCAGAAAAAATCTTGTTGCAGAAAAAATTATAAAATTTAAATTTTAAAAAAAATTGACTTCAACATCGACGATACTTATTTTCGAAAAAAAATTGGCATCTATTTTGGAATCTGCAAAAAATGTAAGGCTTGTAGGCATCAATTTGCTTTTTGGAAGTGTATTAAATGATGGAAGGCTTTATCAATAGAATTGGACTTGACAATCTACAATTATCAGGCCATTTAGTTATTAATTTGATTTAAAATGTGTTTTTTAGTATATACAGGGTGTCATTTTTAACGTGCGCCAGTAGGTTTACCGTATTTTTGAGTACAGAAAAGCGACCCTTACATTCTTCCACACATTTTAAAACCGTCGTCAATTTTCTATCGACGTCAATGTTTTATTGCAAATAGATAGCCCAAATTTTAATTTTTTTTTTAACTAGATTTTTTCTGAGAAGAATGAGCACTGCAACTTTCAACCGCCTCCAAGATTGCCTGCTCTAGAATTTTTTGGAAATATTAATAAATTAAGGAAATTTTCTGTTAATTTTATTTTTCCCCATGAGGTCTGTAGGTGAACGTATTAATAATAAAAAACACTTTAAACACAATCATTTCTCATAATAAAAATAAGTGAAATTGCTTACTTGGATGTATATGGGTCTTCAATTCGAACAAATAATTTGACAAAATAAAATTATCGTGTTAATTGTTTAAATAATCGTATAATTATCAATAATTATATAATTATGAGGCCATTTAGTAATTAATTTGATTTAAAATGTGGTTTTTTTTATTATATTTAACGTTCGCCAGTAGGTTTACCCTACTTTCTGAATACAAATTGGTCATTTTTTTGTATCTGTTCAAAAAATAGAGTAAACCTGCTGACGCACGTTAAAAAAAGACACCCCGTATACAATAAAAGCAAAATTTTAAATCAAACTAATTACTAAATCGTCTGATAATTATAGGTTATTGATAAAACCGTCAACCATTTAACAGATACCTAAAAAGCAAATTGATGCTGCTACATACCTTTTTTTGTCCGAGTTGGCATTTCCTTTCCTATGCCTACTGTCCTACCTATTTTATTTATTGTCTTCATTTTGTTAGTTCGTTTACCGTGAATATCACAATTAATTGGTAATAACCCCATACGTGCAATTTTGCCCTTGGATGCACCATTACATATAACATCTGAGAAGCAAAACCAATAATGACAAAAATCGATGCAGTATTGCATTATTGACCCTTGTAACTACAATGTCCTATAATATCTTGATACCCCGCCTTAATTTTGAGGAGTGTTGATTTTTCAAACGACGGTTTATCAGTTTGTGTCGACTTTCTATCCAATTTGACAAACGAGGCGTTTTGCAAGGACGTTGAATTGCAATACTCGTTCGTGCGATGTTCTCCAAGCCAGAGATCGAGAAGCCCTCGAACGGCACTGAACCGGTATCGGTCGGAATCGATTACGGCACCGTTGATAAACGTACGCAAAAAAACGCAAACAAACCGTCTGAACGGTGACGATATGCGTCCGGGTTATCGCAGATTGAAAGCGCCTCCAAACATTCCTGATAGCTGTAAACACTCGACCAAGATAAAAAATAATACTTATCCGTCTTTAGCTTTGTTGCACAGCGGGTGGCTACTTGTGATTTCGTATACGATTTGCAAAACGATACGCCACAAAAACGTCCGTTTACTTTATTTATTGGACAAACTGACGAGTGACTTGGTGAATAATTCCTTAAGTAGTGTACAACAAGAAGACAAAGACTGTTTCAGCATTTAAATTTTCATTGTTAGTATGCTACGAACTCAATTTGTTCTCTGACTGTCGGAAAAAAATTATTTATTCATTAAAAGTGTTTAATCGTAAGTCATGACTACCTATGGTACCGTATACGACCGAACCCGTGCCTTGAGTGTAGATTTGTTGTCGAACCGAGGACGAGAGCTTGTTCGGGAAGGAACTGAGAAAAAATGAGAAGGTTGTAGATTTTTATCGTCTCAAAGATCAACCGAGCATTTTTCTACCTGACAAGGCTGAATTTTTTGAGTAATTGCATTATTTGCCCTTTGTTTAATTTCATCCGGCATCGTAAAATTTATCCAAATAATTGTTAGATATGCATTGGTGCAGTAAGTAACAACACTTAGATTGATCTAGATCTTTGGAATAATCTATCAGATCGCCATTACTTTCAAAGTTATTCGCTAGACTCTATAAAAGTTAGTAAAAGTAAGGTGAACGTACATGATGACTATTACAGGAAAGAAACAGTACAAAAACCATCAAAAACAACGCTTCTATTGGTATAACCTTGTCGTACACTTTTAGATCTGCTACTAATTGCACTTACATTGCAATGTACCGTATTTTTTAATTTTGTAGTATTTTGTCACACATAGATATTGTAGAGGGATTACTGAGACTTGAATAAAAGTTAAACTCATAATTATGAGCTGATGTAATTAAATAGTTAAAAATATACTACAATAACGGTTGGAAATGATCGTCATATATTTTTTATTAGTCTGTAATTATTATCACTATTTTACAACAATTCTATTTAATCGAAGTATAAAAGTAATAGTTTGGACTTAGCAACAAAAGTTTTAAAAAAATTATTTTCATATAAAATACAAAATTATTCTGAGTTCGTGAGATGCAGTCTAACAATAATATATGTATATATAAATATATATAAAATATTTATATAATATAGGGGGCGTAGGTGGCCGCAGCGGTTTAGGCGTTCACACGGCACTCATCACTGTAAGGTGAAGGTCCTGGGTTGAAATCCAGCGGCCCTGCATTCGAACCCGACATACTTATAAATGGGCTTTTTTTCAAAAACACCGTCATCGAGATGTAATTAAGGCAAGAAGAGGAAATAGGAGATATTGAAATGTTAATTAAAAATTAAAACAAATTTTATCTCTGTCTTTTTTATTTTATTCTTGTTTTTTCCTTAGCAATTTACTTAGAATAAAAGCTTTCATGTTTTCAACGTTATCCTGCGTAAAATTTGGAACATTCACGTCATTTTAAGCCACCGTTACAAAAAGACTACCGCTTCTGCAGCTCGTGACATTTGTGATGTTGATGGAAAGATTCTGTGCTTTCTTTCAAGCGTGGTTTTCTTATTTTAAAGACGTTTTTCACAAATAAATAATGGTTGTGATGGAAGTAGATCAATTCAATAGTTATAAAGGTTCTACTTAAAAGCTACTTTTGCAATGGACTTGATTTCGGGCGTTAAATGATCTCCATCAAACTACAAGATGTTTCACATTAACATTCATTCTTGTGAGGAGGTGGGCAGAAATATTTTAATACACGCAATAGCCGACAATTTTAATTACTTTATTTATCACGGTTCCCAACCTCCCTATTATTAAAAAAACTAACAACAATCTGGTCTGGTCACTTACTAAATTCTTCGATAAAAGTAGCACCTAAGCCCAAATGGTTATTGTAAATGAAATCGTTTGTCGGGGAATGTTCTATTTTTAAATGCTTATAACGGTCAATTTCCTGGTATGAAAGTAGATTTGTGCCTTTTGACTATGCATTTCTCTAATCTTTGAAAACGGGTCATACTTAAGATACGGCTTTTTCTCACTTGATCGTGTTACGTCACTTGTTACAGAACTCAACGTAAAAATTGGATTTATTGCATTTGTCGTGGATTATAGCTTATAAATAATAAGTGAAATGGCTAAGTTCTGAAATTTTATAGCAGATAATGAAGACGTTATAAACGGATGAAATGAAAGTATTTTTCTGAACATCACACGTGGGGTTTTCCTTTATTTAATTCATTTTCTTAAAGTTAAATGGCCATGAATTCGACCGAAGTCCATATTTGTAAATAGGCTTTTTTCAAAAATAACAGAACCCCAGGGGTTGGATATGAAGACGAACCTATGCTGTTGCTAATCTTCGTAAAGATAAACAATAACCAAATATAAAACAATAATATATTGAAAAATTACGAGTATAAATCAAAATTGTCAAGATTGTGATTCCAAAATGCCGATAAAACTTTTAAATAGAGAAATTAAATATAAAGTTTCGGAATAAAACAAAACTTCAAAGTATCGATAACTTCTTCTATTCGTTTTACGTAATTAAACTAGTTTTCATATTAGCATCATTGAAGTTAGAAATTCCTAATAGTCTGAATTTAAGTATATTTTGAGTTAAGTAAAGATATTTTATGTCAAATACAGGGAAACTTAAGACGGCTTCGCCTTGCGTGAATTCCAGATGGAGCACTGGTCGTTTTCACCTCGAGAGAAAGGGAACTTGATTGGTCATTCGGTTATTACCAATATATTCGGTGGGATTGGGGATGTGGTCATTGGACCATACCCCAGATCGCACCTAATATATTGTGAATGGTAGCTGGTCAATCACCTTTATACCATACGGTTTAGTGTCTTGATAGTTTTTAAATATTCAACAAACTACTTTTCGATGTTATTTAGTTAGTCTAACATTTCGATAATTTTATGGAAGAGGTTGCTTTAATTAAATATGTTGTCATTCTGTCATCAAATCCTTGATTGTCTCAGGACTCGGAAGAGGTAGTGAGGTCAACACAGAAACCTCAATATGTCCTTTACCTCGTTCCTATCTTCATCGGCCGTTCGATCGCATCCATGACCGATCACTCTAAAAACGATCAATCATCTCATATCGAAGGAATTAATCTTTGGAGTAAAACACTAGAATATCAACTCGTTCTTTGCGACCTTGCCATTCTCGTAGGTTTGTTTCCAAATTCCTTACCTAATAACTAAAACATATTTTCACCCTTATTTTTTACCTTTACCCTAGCAATATGCATAAAACAGGGATTTTGATAATTTTCATGAAATATTGCCATTGCAAGGATTTATTTTAAAACTCAAAATATTCCGATTTTGAGTACATTTTCATCCAGGGTTTGTTTCAACAAATAATATAAAGACTTCCATGGTCCTTTTTTTTCTATCTTTATTGGTCAATTAACAATAACGTAATAATTTAATATGAATGTTAACCCGGTTTCGGGTTGAGATTGGTGTCCTTTGTCACACCAAAAACTCAAATGGTATTTTTAGAACGCAAAGATCAGCCATGGAATGTGCAACTAGACCATCCATATAAATTTTACTCTAAAATAAAAAATACACATTATTGCCGCCAAACGTAACAATTTTGATCGGAAAAAACCATGAAAGCTGTGATTTTTGTCCCTTTTTAAATTAAATATATCACCCGAAAACCAAAAATTCAGTCTTTACTCACAATTGCTAAGTTGGGTCAGCATGACGATGTCTTGTTCGGTCCTATCACTTTGATATACTGACGGTTCCCCACTCCGAGAGCCTCTTATACAAAGACTCTTACTTTCTTCTCCCCCGTGGTTGGAAGAGAGAGGAATGGGAGGACATTTCACCAAATTGAAAAAAAACTTTGCAATTTGAATGAAGAAGTGCTAAGATCCGAGGGAAAGAGGGACCTATGTGGTTCATGTGCGTTCTGCAAGAAACGCTATTGAACTAAGTGAAGGGCGAACATTTTTCTTGTGTCGTATTGAAATTTGTCACTTTTATGTAAAAATAATCTACTAAAGAAACTATAATAACCTACCCAGCACATATTAATGTTAACTTGAAATCATCTAATATTTTTACAATGGTACCGCATCAAAAAAAGAATTTTTTTTAATGAATTAAAGCACATTATAAAGTTCACAGAATGTTGACGGGAATTACAGGGAGTAGGTTAATTCAATCAAAAACAAAATAAGTATACCGAACAATGGGTAAAAATAAAAGATTCTATTGTTCCTGAGAGCAATAAACTTGTTTGCTTTGTCGTACTTACATAACCTTCATCTAGAACGTAAAAAGTGTATTGAATTTAAATAATAATTATTGTGAGCGAATTCAGACCGTCCTCGGCAATATGTTGCACTTTAAGCCTAAATTGCATTAAATAAAAGAAATACAACGCAAACTTAACTTAATACATGTCGGTGTTTTCTTGAAATGAAAATCTACAATTGAAAAATTTGAGTTTTATTGTAAATTTGTATATTATATAAGTAAAATAATAATGTTCCTAATAAGTTTTTTCCTATGACTATGTCTCACAGATCGTGTTCTCACTCACGACTTCATGAGTCGTGCTTGTCCTTTTCCTTTGTCTTCCTACTCGTCTTTCCCACCAGCATACTGCGGAAGGCGCCCTTATCCCTACATATATTGGAGTAGTATTGACTCAAGTAAAAGTAGAACTGTAAAATATTTTGCATGAAGAAAAAATGCAGTTCTTACAACAATTATGGACTTTCACCACGAAGGGGTGTCACTCCCCGATGTGCTGATCTGAGGTTCTACAGGGTGACTTTTTCAGATGGCTTGGGTGAATTTCTATTGAACCAACGACGCTATCAAAAAACCGAAAATACGAGTTTAATATTTTTTAGTCTAGTTTCAAATTTTTACCTTTTTGGAGAAAAGTTATACAGAGTATCTCAGGCCCAGTTCAACTTCGAATTTCATATTCGACACTAAACATCCTGATACATCATTTTAAAGGTTTTTTACGGTGAAAACAATAGTACAATCGGATTCTAAATTGGTCAAAAAATGACAAAGTTATGTAAAAAAACCATCAGCGTAATTTCGACGAAGAGCTGAATATTTTACTGCATCAAATCCATTATGTTTAGTGGACTGATTGACCAAATGACTTCTTTCAATTAATTATTCTTTTTATGTAAGGTCTCGGTTGAAATGAAAAAGTTGTCAAAGAAAAAGTGTCACGAGCGGGACCGAACCCACGACCTTCGGCTCAATACGACGCAACTCTAACCATTGAGCTATCGTGACTTCAGATTCAAATCAATATTTTATTGTATTTTCGCGAAAATACGAATTCCTACATTTCCGAAATGTAGGAAGGGTTTTAGGCTTTTCAAAAAATAATTTTGGAGATGTACTCTGGACTTACAGTTTTAAGCCGTATCGCTCTCACAGGTGTGTTTAGTGTGTGTGTGTGTGTGTGTGTGTGTGTGTGTGTGTGTGTGTGTGTGAGTGNTTAATTTTCATTCATTTATTTATTTTATTCCAATGTTGTTAACAGCTATTAGAGACGTGAGTTATCTAAGAACGATCCCTTTGTTTTTTATTCATTTATAGTTTATTAAGATTATGTTTATAAAAGTAAGCCTATTTTTTGACGCATACGGATATTGTATCATATCTAATTTCATAGAAAAAAATTATCACGCCAACGCTTAAACTTTTTTGATTGATTGATGCTACTTAGTACATATATGCAATTTTTACAATGTCTGTCAAATTGGTTTTGATGTCGATGAATTGGTGGACATTTTTTCTTCTACCATACGAACAGCTCAGGTTGATAGGTGATGCTCACAATTAAACATAATCATAAAAATACAGAAATGTCTAAACGAGTTAGGTATTTCCGAAATGTTGGAAGGGTTTTAGGTTTTCCAAAAAATAAAATTAGAGATGTACTTCGTACTTATAATTTTAAGCCGTATCGCTCTCATCATATCCAGGGGCTTCAGGACTCTGATTATGACAGGCGTCTAACTTCCCTTGCACAAATGTCGATGAATCCAAGTTCATCTCTAATGGCAAACTAATCCGTTGGAATTTTCGAACGTGGGCAGAGGAAAATCCAAGAATTTCGTACTCTTGTCATCATCAGATGGTTCACACTATCAACGTTTGGTGTAGACCTTTCGGAAATAAATTAGTTGGGCATTATTACTACGAAAATAATTTAAATGATGCTCAGTTCCTCAATTTTTTTTAGGGAGGTTTTACCAACACTATTAGATGATTTTCCTTTGCAACAACGACAAAGAATGATTGTCCTGCTTGATGGATGCGCCGCACACAATTTTTTGCAGGTGACCTTAAGACCACATGTCACACGATTTAACTCAACTTAAATACTTCATGTGGGACCATTTAAAAAACAGTGTCTACGCCAATCATAACCCCTCAAACTTCGGTTGAATAACTGCGGCAAAATATAGAAATGCTTGTCAATCAATCATCAGTGAAGAGTGGTTGAAAAGACCAAATCCTTACACCTTTTCGCAAGAGAGGCATTTCGAACTTGAAATGTGATTAATAAATAGAAAACCAAATGACTTTTTTTTTAACTTTTGCTGTAATTTGCACCATTGTGTTTAGCGTGAAAAATCCTTTCAAATGATGTGTCCGTATGTATAGGGTCGTTTTTGAAGTTCTGAACTTGAACAGGGCCTGAGGTATTCTGTACAATTTTTCTCAAAGAAAAGGTAAAATCTGAAACTAGACTACAAAATTTAAACACGTATTGTGTTTTCCTGATAGCGTCATTGGTTCAAGAGAAATTCAGCCGGTCCATCTAAAAAGACATCCCGCATACTATAATTGTTTAAACGGTAGTATCCCCTCGGTGTTTCATTTGCCTTTTATTTTTTTATTTATTTAGTTTTTTTACGAGAGTATTTCAACTACGAGGTTATTTGAACTGTCGGGGTGCCTATTTGTAAGAATGTCGGGTTGGAATGCAGGGCCGCTGGATTCGAACCCGGGACCTTTATCTTACAGTAATGAGCGCCGTGTCAACGACTAAATCGCGGCCATCCCTAAATGCAATAGAATCCATCCAAACCATCCCTAACCATTCATTTGCCTTGAAACTGTACTAAAAGTCTGTTGAGCCGGTAAACGCCCAATAAAGTCCGTGTCAGCACAGCAGAATAAAAGGAGTAACGAGCGGCACTCTTAGGAATATTCAAAATTCCTATTTCATCTTCCCTGCAGTACCTGATTGTAACGATCTGCATGGTCTGAGATACATCAAAATCGCCCCCAAGTATGAGTGTTGTATCGGCTCCCAGAGCGTCTCGCAGCTCAGCACCACACCTGAGTGCCATCCTTATTTCGATTATTTTTAGATTAGATTTCAGCAATTAATTCTATCTCCCTTAAACAATCAAAAAGTCTCGAAATCGTTGTTTTCTTGTCACCTAGAAAATCGCACAGAGAAGCCCGCCATCCATTGTTCAGGCGTGCCCTTCTGTACCTCTCACATCACAACATACTTTACCCCAGGTTTCCAGTGATATTTTGCTCATAAAAAACTACGTATTGGTTCAGTTTAAATCAACTCTGAAACAACAGCACAGCCAGATGATCCACTTGCATACTAAGTACCTACTACTTATGGTTGATACGATTTGAAAACATTTCCAGTTTTCATAATTTATAAAAATGACCTACTATTATACGATAGCATTTGAGGCCACAATTTTGGCCGATAATCTACTCTGCTGCATATTCGTCCTGACTTTCATTCACGAACGATGCAATATCTTCGGTTCACCGAAGGTCGACCAGTCCATCTAAAATCTTGTTTACTTAGCATTGAAATGTTTGAACCGAAACACTGCTCCATTGCAGAAATGTTTGCCTTTGCTGAAACAAAATGAGCCAACCAATAAAGAAATAAGTTAAATAATAACTAATCATTTATTAAGCATATTTTAAGCACAAGTACTTTTTTATCCACCTGGCAGAATATCAATAGTGTTCAGTCTAAAGGGTAATCATTCACTGATACTTCAGAAAACTTTGTACTCTTTAATTTTAGTAAATAATTTAAAACGCAACTACCATATTGACTTCGATCGATATTGGACAAATAAGAATTGGAAGTATTCCAGTGTTGAAAGCTACTGAAATTCCTTTTGCGCGTTTGATAATTAATTGTAAGGAAATGAATAACATTCACAAAAGATACTTTCGATTTCCACGGGTTTCTTCCGCTTCAACAAGCGAGAATATAATAAAAATAATAACAATAAACGGCATTTCCGAATACAATTACAAACGGCATTTCATGGTTACCTTTCCTGGCTATCACCTTGATGTGGCGAGTTTTTTTTATTATTTCGACTTGTAAAAAAACAGTTATTAAAACAATAAAATTAATTAATGAAAGTGAATAGAAGGGTGCCGTATTTTCTACATACCAAACAGTTATGGAACTTTCTATTGTTGTCAAAAGTCTATTAGAAAATTAAGTTCCGTTTTCCATTATCAGACGTACTGGAATTGATGAACTCTAGGAACCTGTGTAACTGTCGCAGTCTCTTGGTGAAATCCGTAAATTCCTCAAACGCCTGGTCATTTATTCAAATTTCAAATTGCTGATGGTATGACTAGACCCTACATTTCATCAAGAGTCTAGGCACTTCATTAAGTTTCAATACGGCAGTTAGTTCGAAAATGAAATAAAATGAAAAATGCATTTATTTCATAAAATCGCGAATTCATATTATATGTTCATGCAGCTGAGGCTATCTTGGAATTTCGAAGAAAACATTTTTTTTAAGGACTGACCGTCAAGGAAAGGGAAAAAAGAAACTGCTTCCGCCAGTGGAAGAGCCTTTTCCTTTGGGACCTCAACAGCCTTGATTTCCAAATTCACGTACACTAATTGATTTTTTCATTTTTAAAATTTATTTTTTAAAACTCCAGCTTCAGTCCCAATATTGAAACAGTTGTTCTTGACTTTTGAAATCACATCACGGATGCTCCCGAAATCTACCGGCCCTCGGTCTACTTGTACAGTCACCATCTCGTTGCCTCCAGAATTTAACTCAACGGACATTTTCGACGAAATTTCAGACATTTTTTTCTGCTGCCTTTCTTAGCAATAGAATTTTATGACAAGTAAGGATGCCAATCTTTAATCTATATATCGATATATCGGTTTTCCGATATATCGAAAACTATATATCGGCATCACCGATTCATCGTAAACAATATATTGATATATCGATATATTTATCTTTAGGTACATTACGACTATTTTATATTATCGATATAAGCTAGCCCAATTGGAAGAAAGAACGATATTAGTAGCGGTAAAAATATACTCACGGTCATGAATAATTATATAATTCTTATTAGTAGCAATACAAAAAAGATATAACATAGAATAAATTAAGGTTATACAAATTAAGGTGTTTAAATATTTCGAGCATTGCCACTTGTTTTCCTTTTTCCTGTGCATTAAAATATTTTTTCGGAAAAGGTGCATCATAAAATACATAAAAATTGTGCACACAAACGTAGGTACAGATGGCGATGCCAACGCAGAAGGCTGAATGATAGGTTTACCCACGAACCACGGTTTAGGCATAATTAAAATTATATACATATATCGATGTTTCATACCAGAGGGCAGTCTCTAATCCAATTTGACAGGGATATTTTGAAATTATTTATCCAATGATAAATAAGAAAAATTTACTAGGTATCCATATAAAGAACACTTCAGTTCCTATTGAATGTAGATGCCTGAGAGAAAAGAGAACAAATCGAGAAAAGAGTGGGAATGTGAGGATAAAATTTTAAGGCGGAATTTTAGGTCTAAAATGAATCTTCGACGTTCCAAATCAGTCTCGCCAGCTTCAACGAGTAAGCTTACTATTGGTCTCAAACGGAAAGCACCGGTTGCAATTCATTAAGTCCTAGGACTGGCTGATGCGTAGGCATTACATCCATATTCTATTTTTGATCTTATTAGGGCTTTATAAAGTTTCAACATACAAGTCCTATCTGCTCCCCCACTTAGTGGAATTAAGCGTTTTTAGTAAATTTAGTGAAACATAACATTTTGTTTTTGTTCCTTTTATGCGCTTAGTCCAATTCAAGGTTCTCTCTATAGTTACGTCAAGGTAGGTTGTCGAGTCAGTGAATTAAATTTGTTGATTATCAATCAATCAAGTTGAGGAGTATTTAGCGGTTTTCTTTCACAGAATAGGACTGCGTTTGTTTTATGTACTGAAATTTGAAAACCGTGTTGCTTAAGCCATTGATTTGAACCATTGGGAGTAGAAAATTCCAGTTTGAACTTTTTGGTTACCGACTGTTTTATAAATTCTGTAGATTTCAGCTAACAAATTGAATTAACTTTTCGGCTTTTATTCCTGATTGGAAACTTCACTCAATTCTTGAGAATATATAGCTCCTTTAGAAGTATTCTAGGACTTACGTCCCTCGACCGTATGCAAAACTTTTATGTTCAAACAACCAGGCTTGTTTTCCATTAGTCCTGTGAATCGAGAATGTTCCGTTTCTAAGTTTTTTAATAGATTTGGAGGTTCCGAAACTGATACGAACGGTTGACTATGAAAAGGGAGATTTTGGCTAAATTTTGCAAGGGCCAGTATGACTCATTACAAGAAAAATGGTTTTGACTTATGGACTGTATTCCTTGTAAAGTTTCCGAAACCCCTCTAGGCATTTTTTATCCATCTTTTCAGATTCAGAAGATGAAGAGTTGTGATCTTTTAGGATTCGATTGAGTAAACTCAAAATTCATCGTACATTTTCAAGTGTAGGAAGACCTTCACTAAACCAGACATGTTTTATCACGCAAATGACGTTGAATTAGATTAGAAAGTTCAAACAGAATGCCAAACTAATTTGAAATTAAGATACAAAATCTCTTTAAAGAGAACAAACAACTTCTGCTATATTAAAAAAATCAATTAAAGGAATATTAACTACTTGTATAAAGCTAAAAAAAAAGAAGAAACAAGTTCGATAAACATGAAAACATAGAAATTAAAATTAACCTTGCTACCTGCTTTTATTGATTAACTAAATTTACTTTCAGAAAATAGAAGAAGAAGAAAAAAGAGAAAAGGAAAAAAATTAACTTAGAAACTAGTTAATAAACATTTATAAGATTTGTAAACACGAGAACTATTGTTTACTCGGCGAGAGTCCAGGAACAACTGGACCTGAAATATAATTAGTTGTAATTACTAAAACACACTTCAGACAAACTTAACAAATATAATCCAAATATAATAATTTTATATATATACATATATATGAAGTTTCTGTTTTCTGTATTAGAAGTATTGACCACTTTTTCACTCGCGAACACTCTGTATCAAGGAGTGGTTTGAAACAGTTCAGATAAATATAATGGCCCAATAAAAAAATATATTTTTCATGAGAACTGTTTTCGTAAAGATTTGTTATCCGCAGTTGACGCACTAGAAAAACCGTCCTAATCGCTCCACATGTACAAGTAAAAACAAGCAGACAATCAATAAACTATAGTGTTCAAATTAACAAAAATATTGACTTAGAAAGGATAAGATAAAGATAATAGATGGTATGTCAATATTGTTAAATTCGTTGAACTGGCTGAAATAAACTTGTTTAATATGACTTAAAATGGGAAATTTTGTTACTTTATGATGTTTTTGTTTTCAGTATTAGAATTGACCACTTTTTCACTCTCGAGCACTCTGTATCAGGGTCTTAAAAGTCTCTTGATGCAGAGGGTTTGTGAGTGAAAAACAGAAAATATTATTACATGGAAAAGATTGGAGGTCTTACGGTAAAATGTGGATAGTTGAAGATAAATTATAATGAAATAAATCTATTTGAGAACTTATATGAAATTTAATGTGAATTTCCCAATTAGGAAAACACCTTGGATTGTCGATGAGTCCGTTTATATCAATCGAGTAATTACAATTATCTTGACTGAAAATCATTTTATGCCCTCAAGGTGGGGTTGAGATAGGAAGTTAGTGTCCGAGTGGATCGAAGTCACGATAGCTCAAGTGGTAGAGTAGCGGAGTATCTAGCCGAAGGTCGTGGGTTCGAATCCTGCTCGTGACACTGCCTTTTTATGTCAACTAAAAACCTTAATTAATTGAAAGATATTAATTGGTCAAGAGGACCACGAAAACTAGATGTGTTCACCAAAAAAATTCTGTTATCAATAAAAGTGAAGTCATTGACTGAATTTAAAGGGAAAGGCACATTTATATCCACAATATTGCTTACAAGTTGAATAATGGAACATATGTCCTGTTAAACAGGTTACCTCAGGCCCAGTTCAACTTCAAAATTTCAAATACGACCCTGAACGTCCGGACACATCATTTTAAAGGAATTTACGCTGAAAACAGTGGGGCAATCGGATGTTAAATTGGTCAAAAAAATAATAAAGAAATCGTTTGTTACCATATGAAGTTTCTGTTTTCAGTATTAAAAGTGGTCGATACTTCTAACGCCGAAAATATCATTAAATGGAAAAAATTGGAGGTCTTATGGTAAAATGTGGGACTGCTGATAGTTGAAGATAAATTATAATGAAATAAATCTATTTAGAACTTATATGAAACAATTAAATGAGAATTTCACAATAAGGAAAAAAACACCTTTTATTGTCAACGAGTCCGTTTATATCAATCGAGTAATTCCAATTATCTTGTATGAAAATCATTGCAAGCAATTATGTGTTCACCAAAAAAATGCTATTGTCAATAAAAGTGAAGTCATTGACTGAATTTAAAGGGAAAGACACATTTATATATCCATAATATTGCATACAGGTTGATTAATTCAAGTGCAACTTGCTTAAAGGCTGGAGGAAGGAACGGAACATATGTGTTAGTTATACAGGTTACCTCAGGCCCAGTTCAACTTAAAAATTTCAATACCACCCTGTACGTCCGGACACATCATTTTGAAAGATTTTTTTACGCTGAAAACAGTGGTTCAATCGGATATTGAATTGGTACAAAAATAATAAAGAAATTGTTACCTTATGCAGTTTCTGTTTTTAGTATTAGAAGTATTGACCACTTTTCCACCCGTGAACACTGTATCAAGGTATGGTCTTCAAAGTCCCTTCAAGGTATGGTCTTCAAAGTCCCTTGATCCAGAGGGTTCCTGAGTGAAAAAGTGGTCGATACTTCTGATGCCAAAAATATTATTAAATGGAAAAAATTGGAGGTCTTACGGTAAAATGTGGATAGTTGAAGATAAATTAAAATGAAATAAATCTATTTGAGAACTTATATGAAATTTAATGTGAATTTCGCAATTAGGAAAACACCTTGGATTGTCGATGAGTCCGTTTATATCAATCGAGTAATTACAATTATATTGACTGAAAATCATTGCATGCAATGATGTGTTCACCAAAAAAATTCTGTAATAAGTAAAAGTGTCAATATTGCATAAAGGTTGAATAATTCAAATACAACTTGCTAAAAGGCTGGCATTAGAAGAATCGCAATTACTAGAGGAAGGAACGGAACATATGTGTCTGTGTAGTTTAAGAAAGGTGTCGGCGCGGCGACCCGGAGAAGCGTCCTTGACACCCGTTGAGGACAAACGCTTGTTCCGCAGGTCGGAACAGGAAGTTATAAAATCCAAACCCATATTTGGCCTCGCCCTTGTTCACTCCTCCGGCTGAACAATCAACATTATATGGCGGCTGTTAAAGAAAAAGTACGCTTTTTAACCTTGGCACTACATTCGACTGACAGACACACCGAAACTCGCTTTTACGGCCTAGTATACACAAGGAGTAGGGTTCAGTCTCACAACGGAAGTCGATCTAGTTTGTTTATGGTATCTCTACACAACTCTACTCTAAGGTTGATATTGCAGAACAAAATTGTAGGAAATATCAAAAACGCATTTAACACAGTATATGACTATTAAAGATAAAAAAACATCCAAAACTTCCGAATCATGCTGCGATGCAGCACTGTTCGACGGTGAAACAACCTCTGAACTACTCGCATGTGAAAAACGTGTAGCTTCATGATGAGCTGGCATAACTAGTGAGGTTGTGACTGGTATGCTGGAGTTACCAGTCGTGGTGCCATGTAAACTGGGTTCGATGGAAAATTCTGGTCATCTGGCTGTCTGAATAGAAATTTTGATGAGTATTTGCAGGGGTATAGAACTCCAATTTTGGTTTTTAATCTGCCACGTTTGGGAACTTTCCGCAATCCTTTATAAAGAGAAAGGCAGAACTATTTGTCTTCATTTTGATTCTGTAGCTCCAATTCTCTATTTCCCTGGCAGTCAAGTTTAAGTTAAAATGTCCGAAAAATGTTGGCCAATTGAGTTCAATTTAATTTTCTTTATTCACTCGTGTCGTATCTTGCCTGGTTTTGTCAGCTTATAGATCTACATCGGCTGAGTCGGAGGGCTGCTCTGCAGGACATACATCATCATCATCAAAGTTGCTAGAAGTTGTTCTAGTAACTTTTCTGTCAAGTCCTCTGCTCCTCCCAAAAAATGTTAAATTAGATATAGCCGGTCTTTTTTTAATTTCGTCGATTAGGACATCGATATCAAAAACATCCGTCTTTTCCGTCACTTTTGCCTTGAATCGCGTGGAAATCGCGCGTTCAAACGAACAGTTGTATTAAGATGTAGCTACCTCGAGACGTTTGTCAATCGCGCTTTGGAGTGCCTGTTGACTCCTTGGAATTTCGCTAACGCGCGTTTTAAATCGATCGCGCGATTCACACCTTGTGTGGCCTACTACAGTGGTGTACTTAAGATAACCCAAATAGGGTAACGGATTATTCCCGATGCATACCAAATAGGCCATTTTTTGAGAGTGAATATTATTTGGATGTTTATATTAAGATTGGTATTGAAGATCGGTCACGACCAAATTACAGGTACATCATCCCACACAACACACAGAATTCTCATAAGAGATAATAATATAACATAATAGACAACATAATTAGTCGGGCTAAGTTTCTACACAGGGTGTCCCTTTTAGACGGACTGTCTGAATTTCTCTTGAACCAATGACGCTATAAAAAAACGTGTTTAATATTTATTAGTCAAGTTTCAAATTTTTGTCTTTTTTTAGGGAAAAATTACGCAGGGTACCTCAGAGCTTAAAAAAATAAGAACAGGAACAAATACCTCTCCACAACATCAGATCGGCCTTCGAAGTTCCCATTCTACTGTTCGCTACCTCCCTACAGCTGATACAGTATGGCCCTGGTGTATTCCCGGATATAACTCAACCCTTTGACTGGATATGGCACGGGGGTTTGCTGTGTAAGTTAAAGGGCATCTTAGCCACTACCTATTACTTCATGCTTAAATTTGATCTCTCCCAAAGATCTTCTTCCTCCATTTACCCTGGCCGAGCTGGAGTCCCACACACTTGCTCCTCCTCTAATATGTACAACTTATACGGCTGATTTACCTACCCACTCACCCTAGAAACCATAACCTTCACCTTCGCCGACAATACGGCAATCCAGTCTCCTCGTAACGATCCAGTCATTGCAAACCGCAATTTACAAAACCATCTCCTTGCCCTTGCGCCCTTGCTCCGGCAATGGAGAATCAGCGACACTTTTAATTATTTTGCTAAATTTACAAACTTCCGCTTTGTTTCGTCTTCACAATATGGAGTCTTGTATCCGACATATATAGAAATTGCGAAAATTGGACCTTATTTTTATTTAAATGTTTTGATGTGATTTGTGCACGAATTATTGACTTTCACTTTCTAAAAAATAAAAGTGTTCAGATTTCGTCCGTTTTTCTACAATAAACAAATGACATCATCGCACTGAACATAGCACATACCAACATCCTCCAAAATTCCATTAAAAATCTATTACATATCAAGTTTAATAAACTTCTCAAAAATTAATAGAAACATTTGTAATTTATTCTTTTCTATTAATTTTAATTAAATTAACCGATATATCTTGTTATATGGATAAAACAGAATGGAAAATGAAAATACAAACCAATAACAAACAAATGTAATCCTCATTTTTAATAACGGTTGTAATTAAGAATAGTAAACTTGAAGATTACTCCTTTTATAAACAAACACCTTTTCTCCATTTTAATCCAGTTTTATTTGCTTTAATCATGTAAAGTCATCATCTTTAACCAGAAGTTCTCAATATTTCTGTGAGAATCAGTCGTCGAGGTCACCGGAACATGGATATCGCAGAGGTGGTACTCAGAGCGGGTCTCCAGGGCTTTAGACCGATTCCAAGAGACTGGAAGTGCCAATAGGAGGTCTGGTAGTGGATTTCAGCGCATTACAACGCTAATGGAGGACAGAAATATTGTCATTGGTGCAAGACGGAACACTATCCATAGTTCCCACCAGATCATAAATGAAGACCAAGATGTTTTGACAAGGCCTTTATCGATTCGTAATGTGGGAAGTTGGCCTCGTATGCCCCTTTGAGAACCTGCAACATCAGCCCGACACCAGCAACTCAGGAGAATATGGTGCAGCGAGCGCTGATAAGAGAACACCAATTGGAAAGCTGTTACTTTTACTGATGTGTCGCGTATAGTGATAGCAGGCGGCGAAGTGTCTTCAGAGAAAATGGGATGCGTACAATGGGCGGGTTCTTGCTCCCTTAAGTGCAGTTTGGACTAGGTGGTGAAATGGTCTGCGCAGGGATATACACTGGAGGATGAACTAGACTTGAAGTGAATTGTTGAAGGTGACCTCACCGCAGTCCGTTATGTCCAAGAAATTATCCCTCACACTAGGTATCTCATTGGCAATGATTTTCTAATTCTGGATGACAATGCCAGACCTCGTAGGGGCATAGTTGTTAAACATTTTTGAAAACCTGGGAATTTCCCATCTGCCACTTCCCTAATTGCCTCCAGACCTCTATCCTATTGACCACATGTGGAATGCGTTGCAGAGTCGGCTTTTCGATAATTGATCACTATCCGAAGCCAATGGACCAGCACCAACTGACTGCAACATATATGGATTGAAATTCCTTATGAGATTTGAGACAACCTTATTAGCAGTATGCCTAACAGGTGCACGTAGGCTTTAGCTAACAGAGGACATTACACACGGTATAAATTCTTTTAAAAAAATTATTGTGCCCAATAAACAAAATAATTTTGTTATTTTTCAAAATTCCTTAATTAAATTTTCCTTCAGTAAAAAATTTAATAATCTCTAATAAATTTTAATGCAATTTGTAATAAAAATAAAATAAAAATTCTAGGGCAAGTAAACAGTACAAAATTGGCAACATCTCTATTCATTTTTGAGCGGTTATTTTGTACCCTGATGAAACAATCAATTGTTGTATGGACTGTAAATGTTAGGGAAAATGTAATTGTTTTATTTAAAGAATTGAATACTTATTTAAATTAAAGTTAAAAAGATTCCTTTAGTTTTTATTTATTTTATAATGCAAGCATTTCCTACGTATGAGCCAAAGTCTGCTCTTGATACGAGTCAGTTTTTATTCTTCTTTTTTTAAACGGAATCACTTAATTGATTATGAATAAAAAAACCTAATTAATTGGATAAATTCGCAAAAAATAAACATTCTAATCAATTCTTCTAAAATCATTAAATGCGGTGATATTGTTAATTGGTAAATATTGAATATCATACAAACAAACATCGGAAAGAGCATTTGGTTTAAAATGGATCAAGTGAAATTTAAAATTGTTTAATTGTGTAAATATGGAAAAGGATAAATATGTACCTACATTTGTTAATCTTGGAAAACAACATGACTCGCATTTTTGTCAAGGAGATGGTTCTACTCACAAAATTGTTATTAGCAACTAACCGGATTTTTGGTATTATATGCTCATCATCAGGTTGAATAATTGCAACGCGTCTCTCGACTTGTAACTCGATGTTCCAATGAGAAGCCAGTTTTCAGGCCTCTCAATTTTAAAATGACAAAAATAGCAAATTACAACGCAACTAAATATTATCGTGATAGGTACTGTAAAAAAAAATCTAAATAAAAATTTAGGTTAAACCTACGCTTCTTTATGCCGTTCCCAGCATGGAGTTATAACTGTCATAGTGACGTAAAGCAATGACAAATAATTCAGAACCAATTTTTAAGATTGATTTCATCCGCTCCATGTTACACGAAAATTACAGACCTGCACTGTACCACAGATGTACCTTACTTAACAGAAGAAAGATGGTTTGTCGATGCAAATGGTCATATATCTATTAAAAGAAACTATTGTATATATAATGAAAATTTAAAAAAATGAGATGCGGATGATGGGTGTAAATTCCCGATAAAGATGTGTGGAAAAAATGAAAGGAAAAGTTTGTAAGTTTATAAATTACTTACTTATGTAATGGTCAAAGGAAGCTGCCTCAAATTGTCCCGAGGTCCTGATGCGTTTCTTGAATGATGGCGATTCAACTGGGGTGAGGACGGACAGCATCGTCTTAAACTCCCTTTCTCCGTTGTTACGGTACTTTCTCACTTTGCTCAAACTTCCGATCCCTTTGCGGTACAGACAGCTCGATAAGGACGGAATTTTTGAAAATTTTGTATCACTTCAAGTAAATAGCTTCCACCGTCTTCAACGGTGGATTTGATTCCAGTGACTTTCTTTCTGGCCTTTTTTCAACCCGGCTCTGTTTTATATAATCTCAAATCACTGGGCAGAGGGGGTTGATAAGAAAGGTTGAGGCCCTTCCAATCGATCCTCAATATTTCTCTAATCTTTTAGCAGTTCGGACAATCTGAATTCTTGATAAAGTGATCAAAAGCAGCACTTACTTTTTATTACAACATTGTTATAATTAATAATAGTTGTGTGTGCCTGCGCGCGCGCGTGTGTGTGTGCAATAAAATTTACCTAAAAATCATTTCAAAAGTATTCTTGAATATTGTACCTTTATTATATTTTAAAAAATTAATGATTAAATTAATAGCATGTACTATTAGAAAGATAAAAAATCACCTAAAAACAATGAAAATAAAACTTATACGTATTCAATGGTTATTTATTGGCCTCCTCTCCCTCTACGACGAACTTGCTGATTTTTTACTCTTTTTCTTTCTTTTTTAAAAGGCATCCGACAGCTTGTTCATTTCAGACCCGAGGGCATGCCAAATATAACAACACACATTCAATACGCATACATTAACACTCAAATAAATAAATTAATACCTACATACATTGCATTCATTCTATTTGGTAGATGGAGTACTCAATATTCCTCCATCGATTGCATACAATAACGAACTAATCCAACTGATTTTGATGGGGTACTTTTATAAATATTCCACCATCGACCCCAGTCACGTATACAGCTCGAGGGGTGATGTGGATGATATTTCACCATCAGCCCCTCCCCATTCACTCTATCAAATACAATACAACACAAGTCTTTGATAGGAAATTAACCTGGAACCCTCACCTGCAGCATACTATAGCAAAAAGTAAAATATCTCTAATGACCACAAGAAGAACCCTAGGCAAATCTTGGGGATTAACACCGAAAATGGCCTATTGGCTATACACGGCAGTAATAAGACCCTGAATAACCTATGGATCACTAATCTGGTGGAACAAAGCTCAACAAAAAGTAGCTACTCAAACATTAGGCAAGGGAATAGAACAACCCCTATAAATGCATTAGAAACTCTGCTAAACCTACCTCCAATGGAAAGATTTATACAAGGAGGGGCTAGAAAAAGCTCACTTAGGCTCCAGAAATAATAAAATTGGATAGGAACTAAACAATTCGGGAATACAACCATAATCAACAAAATCAGACACCCATTATGAGAAATGGGGACTGACTACATGATCGTGAAAACATTCTTTACAACTTCCTATAAAGTCTCAACGGACTATAAAGGAGAGGAAGAACACTGGAGAGCATCAGATACAATGACGTGGTATACAGATGGCTCCAAAACAAACGAAGGAACCGGATCGGGAGTTTTCTGTACAAGCCCAAAACATGAGCAATCAAACTCATTAGGGAAGTACACTTCGGTCTTTCAAGCAGAAATATATGCCATCTCAAAAGAGGTTACACTGGCAAAAAAATCCTCATAAGATCTGATAGCCAAGCAGGCATTAAAGCATTAGCATGTAAAAGAATCACATCAAAATTAGTCAGTGAATGCATCCAAAATCTCCAAAACCTGGGGAAACACAACAACATGATGATACCTTGGGTGCCAGGGCACAGGGGAATTTTGGGTAATGATAAAGCAGACAGTCTGGCCAGAGGAGGATCTGCAAAACCATACTTAGGCCCTGAACCTATACTTGGGATAACAAAAACAAATATAAAATCCTCCATCGCAGAATGGATCCAAACAAAACAAAAGGAGAAGTGGATATACTCTAGCGGCGCTAGACATAGTAAACTTATGATGAAACAACCCTCACCAAGACTAGCCGGTCACTGGCATAGGAGAAAACATCTACACAACATGGGCATATACAACGATGATCCCATTTGCAGATTATGTAATGAGGAGGAGGATTCGGCTACTCGTATCAACTTCAAATGCAAAGCCACAGCTCAATGGAGCTTTAACTAACGTACGGAAAAACCTTAGGAAATCAAATTGCAGCAGCAACAGTCAATGACCTGATACTTCTAAAGAGAAAGATTGAGTCTATTGCACTGAACGAAGGAACTAGGAAGGTACAATAAGCCAAAAGGCTGCAGTGCGTGGGGAGTCCTAGTATCCTTTTTTATCATACCATAACATCCACCATCAGCCCCTCCTCATTCACTGTAATAAATTCGCCCACTCATATAAAACGCAGAAACACAAAACTCATATTTTGACGGCCAGCGCAATAAAAAATTCCCAATTCCCCTAAAAAGCGGAACATGCGACCCTGTGACTCGCTACCATGTCCAAGAACCATTCTTAAATCCGGCGGTATACCTACACGCTCTCTGTCTGGAGCGTTTTTACATATTACTTGTTAAATATTTGTTAGTTAGTCTGTTTATCTGTATTCATTTTTCTGTTTATTTATTTACATAAATAGACTGATAGGTTAATTTATCAAGTTAATATGTATTTATATTTATATTATTTATTTTTACATGTGTTTTATTGTTATACCTGTTCCCACAATTGGTGGATACCTAAAGTAAAATTTTTAAAAAATCGTTATTGATTAAACATTCATCAAATATGTCTCACACACTGCAGTACAACATTATTTTCTATTCTGAGCAATTTTTTTTCCAGCTTTCACTTTATCTATACATCTTTCATGTAGAATTATTTGCTATCATTTTAGAAAATTAAGCTTGTATCATTCGTAAGTATATTATAATGTACTTATTGTTTTATATTTACATCTGTAAAATGAGTTAAATCTTTGAAAAAATAGTATGATTTAAATTTTATCATTTTTATTTGATTTTAGTTATATATATATTTTTATTACTTATTATAACTGAAATAAAATAAAAACTATTTTGTAAAATCTAATTTGTATTAATACACTCAAAACCAAAGGATTTTAGCATAGTTTCATAATTTATCATAGCAAGAAGCTCCCACAACTTTTTGTCAAAATATTCTTTGTACAATTGTATCAATTAATTAAGTAATAATTTTTTTAAACTTTTCCATGTAGTTTTTTATATTTTTTGTTTGTTTTATTTTTACTTAACTGTTTTAGACGTTACGCAATTAACATTCATCATCAGCATCTCATTTTTTTCGTTTTTATTATAGACAATGCCTTTAAAAAACCCATGTTAGATAATAAAAATGTTAATACAAATTGTATTATTTATACCTGAAAACACATTTTTTTAGAATAGATTAGAAGAAATTTATATTTGATGAGCATTTGTTACATTTAATTGCAAAAATAAATATTTAGTAACTAAATACTCAAATAAATTTTATGCCAACAAATTAAATTGCACCCAATAAGCAATACCTGTGATTGGTTGCAGGAATTTCGTTAATCATACATTTTTACAAACGTGTGTGGTGATTAGTGACCGTTAATCGATAATTATTCAGAAATCGTGAGATGCGGTCTGGTGTGACGTAGGTTTCAGAAAAACATTTTCTTTATCGTGCCAACGTTTCGATCTTTATTGAGATCATCTTCAGGGCCTGGGATTTACAAACATTGTTTACATTTAACAAATACATTTAGGATGTGGAAAAGTGAATTTATACAATGCAAAATATATTTTTTATATTCAATCAAAATATTTCTACTCACTCAAAGTGTTTGTCTTCTGTGTAATTGTGCCATTAGGCGAAATAGGGATGTGGAAAACACGAGTAATTCAATATTAGTTTTAATCGCTTGTTTGGTACAAAATTTATGATTTTTTGATGATTTTTATATCGTCTGTGGAATTCCCTTTTACAGCATGTTAGGTCGGTCCACCCCTTAGGCCTTTCAGGCGTGAAGCTTTCTACCTTTTAAAATCCTCGATTTGATCATGCTAGCATGATCTTGTTGCTAGTCTTTCTTTCTTCTGTCTTTTATACTTTTCCTTTATATTTATTTCTCTCCCTTCTCTAATTCAGGGGAGTTCTCTTAAGGGATTTTTACAACATTTAAGAATGTTCTCTTACATCTAACCAATTTTTTTGACCGAGTAATAACAACTTTGTGTCTCTTGGTTTGGATGATTGTTTATTTTGCCCCGACAAAGATGTAAATGTGTTTACTTTTATTGTTTGTTGCGTCAACGTTCGAAGCCTTCGGAATAAGACTCATACATCGGAACATATACCGGAGGGCCAGTGCCCATAACGTTATGAGAAAACATAACCATCGGGAACAATTAACATTGTTATAGTATGCTTGCTATTGACTTGCTATTCGCAATCCGTTTTCCCACATTCATGAATCATATCGATCCATGACCCGACTATTGAATGGGACTATTGCCCCGACTAGTAGAAATATGTAAAGATGTAAAGACCCCTTCAAAAAAAATTTGCATGATACTCATAACTCTAAATTCCTCATAAATTTCTATCGATTCAAATCGAGGAATTTTCTTCAAAAATATTTTAAGAAAACAATTTTACAAAACGTTGAGGTCGGAGAGCACGTTTAGTTAAACTACACCTTGAAATTATAACATAGGACAAGATAGACAGCCAGAGCAAAATAAAATCTTTAAGTGATAATGAATATTTTAAAATTATACAATAGTTTACTCCATATTCCAATAAAGGATTGTATATATTCTTCAAATTTTAGTTTTGGGTATAAAACAACATACAGGTATTAACTGAATAAGATGGAGTAGAGGTCGTACACAGACATGGCAAGATCGACCTGCTCAAGCAAAGAAAATCCATTCAAGGAAGCCCAACACAATCATTCACTCTTCTCTCATTTGCAAATAAAACAATTTTTATTTTATTTATTTTGCCCAGTCTAATTTGAATAAAATTGTTTGTCAATTTCTCATGATCACCATCATTGATCTCCTGGTATTAACTGATTTCTCAAACTTTGCCAAATTAATCTGACAGGAAAAGATGAAATGATCATATTATACATTATCATATTTTATAGTTTAATTTTCATTTTTAGTTTAAAATGTAATATGTGTGCTTCATATTTAGTCACGATAATTTACCATATTAATTATTTCAATTAATTTTTTTAATCTAAGGTCTTGGTTGAGAAGAAAAAGTTAGTGTCAAGAGTGTTTTGATCTCTACCAAGACCTTAGATAAAAATAATAATTAATTGAAAATTTTAGTCATAATTTTTAACATGAATATAAATATATAATCAATATAAAACCATTGAAACAAGTATTTTAACAAACATAATTGCAACAAAAAATTTTTGAAATAAATTTCATTTTCATCCTTGAATTTGTGCCCAGCATTGGCTATAAAGAGTGATAGTTAATTCTAAATTTATTACTGAAATATTTTATTATTTGAGAGGCAATAATTCAAAAATTTCAATTTTAATATCTTATTTTCTGAATGAATTTATAAAACATTCAAAAATTACATTTTGCCCTATGATGCAATAGCTTTGCAACAAAGAAAAAATATGTACAAATAAATAATTATAAAGTGGTTGCTAAAATAATTTAAAACAAAAGATGTAAATGTATATTTTGACATAAATGAGGAAGCAGTACGCACACAAATTTTAGGTAACAATTATAAAATCTACATTAAAATCTACGTCTCAAAATTTATAATTCTAATTAAAAGAGTATCACAATTAAAAAATACCTTTAGTTAGGAAATCTAGGCCTATTGTAAGAAAATAATAATAATTATATTAACTAATTAAAATAACAAAATATTTAAACCGAAATGTAGTTATTACTGCAAAAAAATTTAATATAATTAGTGTTGATTGATTGTTCTGCTAGTAAGAAAATTGAATTAAAAACAGTAAATCTTGGTTTATCATTTAATTTTTTTTAAGAGTTATTGTTTGATGTATATAATAAGAGTTTTTGTTTTCCAATACTTGCACATTTAGTAACAAATAAG
Organism: Cimex lectularius; assembly: GCF_000648675.2. NCBI lineage: Eukaryota > Metazoa > Arthropoda > Insecta > Hemiptera > Cimicidae > Cimex > Cimex lectularius. The sequence goes on from NW_019392993.1 coordinate 353,687, forward strand.
AAACTATTAATCACTTTGAAGAATAATACTATAAAATTTTTGAAATATCACGATAGATACTATAACAATAGTATCAGAAATGTATCTTTTATTGGCAAAAAATTCTTCACTTTTTTCTAAAACAAGAAATAAAAAGTATATTAACAAGTTTCATATTGTCACTATTATTTAATCAACTTCTAGTTTCCTAAAACTCCCCGATATATCACCGATATTGTTGTTCTGGGCAGACTTTTTCTTCATAACACAGCTGTTGTCAAGAAGCTTCATCTTGTCACCATAAAGAATTTTCTGATGCTGCTTACCCAATTCAAGCTTCCAAGATTCTATTTAAAAACAATATACATAAATAAACAAATATAAATATTCTAGTTGAATTTAATAAATAATCTCACCGATCATGTCCGCCATTGGAATCACACCTCCGTACTCTTTTGGCAGGGCGCTTGGATCAATGTCAGCGTGCACTTCGCTTAGACTGTTGTGTATCTGAAAAATTAGATGGTAAGACCGTCTGCCTGACAATTTATTGTCAAATTACTATTAGATACCTTAAAACGGTCTTTTATCTTCTGGGTCACCCTTGATTTGGCAAAGTCGTAGACATACTTTAAGGCGGGGTGAACGTTCAGGAGATGAACTGATTTGTGCCTCATAGGGTATGAATGCTGAAATTACAATTACTCGAATTATTACGTTATTTTACTTTATGACATTAAATTCCTGGCTAATCTAATAATAAGAAAATGATTATTTATTTTTAATCAAGACATGTACTTAGTAGTCATAATTATACTTTGTATTTAAGGTCATGGTTGAGATGAAATAATAAAAATTTATTGTTAATTTGAGAATAGTAAAATTAAATTAATAAAGTAATTTTTGGTGCACGATTTTACAATGATTCATTCATTTTTCGCATGCAATATTTATTATTGAGGTTTTGTGAATATTCGGTTTATCAATTAATTAATCTTTATGTAAGGTATTGTTTGAAATGAAAAAGTTAATGTCACGAGTGGGATTCGAACCCACGACCTTCGGCTAAGTACGCTGCTGCTCTACCACTTGAGCTATCGTGACTTCGATCCACTCGGACACCAACTCCCCATCTCAACCTACCTTTCGAAATTTCTCTCCTTTTGGTAATTTTTCAAATGTCGTGTAATCAGGATTCGATTCTCGGCGACAAATAAAAATTCGAAAAGTAGGTTGAGATGGGAAGTTGGTATCCGCGTGGATCGAAGTCAGGATAGCTCAATTGGTAGAGCAGCGGCGTATTTAGTTCGAATCCCACTAGTGACAATAACTTTTTCATTTCAACCAATACATTACATAAGACAGAAAGAAGTTATTTGGTCAATCAGACCACGATCTATAATGGATTCGGTTTTTCCTTAAACCATTTAATACATTTTATTAATAGAAATATACATAATAATAATAATAAGAAGAAGAAGAAGAAAAATAACTTTAATCTGGGATTGGTGGCCCCTAAGAATAATACACATAAAATAAATGAAGGAAGTACCTTCTATGAAATTAAAAATAAAATGAAATAAAAATCTTGGCACAAGCTATACAAGTAAAGCAAGCCATAAGAAAAATAACAAGAATAAACAAAAATATCAAATATTAACGTAAGGACTCTGTTTGGAGGGAAAGGAGGCAGTTATACAGGTGGATTTAAAGGAGAAAAAGGAGGCTCGGATATGGGTTGTATGTTGCGGAAGGATAAGGTTAATTGGGTATGAGCGCGTGTTACGAGTGTGATGTGAGGAGTTGAATTGGAGGGATTGGGTGATGTAAGAAGGAAGACGAGTGTGGATGAACTGGAAAAGAAAGCAACCTAGGGATGAGCATCGATGGTCGATGTTTTGAAAACATCAAGATGGTAGACGACCAATGTTCGATGTTTTCAACATCGATCTTACTGAGTCGATGTTTTGTGACTATCGATGGTGGGCTGTCGATGTTTTGTAAACGTTTTCCGTTTTCCCTAATTTCTACGTTTGTGAATAGGGAATGACCCACATTCTTCTTATATGAAAGTGACCTATCAGAACCTGTCAGGAGTTGTTCAATTTGTTGCCTTAGTGGCACATCTGTTCCCTCTGAACGATAATTTTCCAAAGCAGGACAGATTATTTCAAAAACCAGAAATCGCTTAGAGGATAAATTGGCTTTAAAGATAAGTTTTTTTAATGATTATTCGGAGATCGTGAAATGCGGTCTGGTGTGACATAGATTTTAGAAAAACATTTTCTTTATCGTTTCGATCTTAATTGAGATCATCTTCAGGGCCTGGGATATATTTATGGCGGTGGATTTGGACGGATTGAGGACTAGGGAATTTTTATGTTCGTTGATGAAATTTAGGTCTTTTTTGGATTTTGAGACGGGCCGAGTGATGATCGGAAGGGTGAAAAGATATGTATATTTGGGAGTCATCGGAGGTGGTAGTCACAGGACTGGATCAAGTCAGGCAAGTCGTTAATATAAATGGAAAAAAGGATAGGAGAGATGCCAGAGCCTTGGGGCACCCCAGAGTTTAATGGGAGAAAGGAGGAAGTAAGGCCATTGGGAAGGGATATAATACAATCGTTAGTCATCATTAACTCGACTGCGGTGGACGAGATGTTAGGGTAACCGATTCGTCACTCTAGCAGTTCAGGGTTCAAATCCCAGTCCATGGTTTTTAAAGGATTACACTACGAAATGTGTTTTTAAAGTGGTTTCACCCCTCGTCCGCGCCACCCAACAGGTAGTTGGACAGCCCTCCGGTATGACAGGAATTACTTATTTCATTTTTATTATTAAATCCAATCAAACATAAAAGTTGTCGTTGACATTCTGAATGTATCAATTTTTGTGGTATTTCCTCTACTAAAAAATCCTTAACACCCAAATTGTAATAATGATTAAAAATGGCAAATAGTTTAATTCACTTAAAAGAAACTTCACTGACTGTGACACTACTGATTTTAAACCTGCCAACTTACCCGTATTCTAATTATAATTTTGATTTTGATTTCTTTAAAGGTTTATGTTCTATAAAATTTAAAAAAATAATAGAATATTGAAAACAAAATTAATAGTACAGTTTCATCAATTTACCTCTCCCCACTTAAACATGGTGGCGAATTCAGTGACATTCCAGAGTGTGACATGTGCAGTAGAAGCATTTTTAACGTCAACGAAGTGAGTAAAGCCCATTATTTGTGTTTCCTCATCTTCAAGCAGGGTCTCGAAGGTGAGAAGCATCACTTTCGCCATGTGTACGTTCGTATACTTGTGAGGGTCAAAGTTGTCTGAAAATGTGAGGACAAATTGATTTTAATTCTTCATTTTTCGCTCTGAAATTTATTAATTGTTAAGTTTTTAACCCTAATTAGTAATTAATTAATTCAACTAGTAACGTTTTGTAGTACAATATCTTAAATGGTAAGTTTAATTTAATATCTCAAACTTTGAACCTAATTAATTGTAATATATTAATTATAATATATTGAGCCCAACTAAACCACGTCAAAATAGGTAGTTTCTTACTTCAGTATACTACAAACAAAATTACTACTGTTAAGAAAATGAAGTCCTTTATTTGTCAAAAATATTTCGAATTACCTAAAATCCTAAATCATCTTCGAAATTTGTACAATTGTCTATCCAATATCGAATATTATGGATCTTTATGGAATAGTAGGGTCTCTTTGCAAAAAAAAATCTTCATAAGATCTGATAGCCAAGCAGCTATTAAAGCATTAGCATGTAAAAGAATCACATCAAAATTAGTCAGTGAATGCATCCAAAATATTCGAAACCTGCGGAAACACAACAACCTGATGATATTTGGGTGCCAGTGGTCAGAGGCATTTCGGGTAACGAGAAAGCAGACAGTACTGGCCAGAGGAGGTTCTGCAAGACCATACATAGGCCCGAACCTATACTTGAGGTAACAAAAACAAATATAGAATCCTCCATCGCAGAATGGATCCAAACAAAACAAACGAACTGGATAAACGCTAGCGGCGCTAGACACAGTTATGATGAAAGAACCCTTACTAAGACTGGCAAAATCACTGCTGCAATTGGAGAGGGTTAAACTCAGAGGAGTGGTAGGACTACTAACCGGTCACTAGCATCTGAGAAAATATCTACACAACATGGGCATATATAACCATGATCCCATCTGCAGATTATGTAATGACGAGGAGGAAATAGTCAGCCATATCATCTTGGAATGCGAAGCAACAGCCTAATAGAGCTTTAATCTAACATACGAAAAAGCTTAGGGAATCAAATTGTAGCAGCGACAGTCAATGACCTGATACTTCTAAGAAGAAGGATTGAGTCTATTGCACTGAACTAAGATAGTAGGAAAGTACAATAAGCCATAAGGCTGCAGTGCCTGGGAGCACAAACCCCGCTTCCTAGTACCCTTATTACCATACCATGGCCTTTTTGAAAAAAGCAAATTCAATTGTTACTGACTATTTGTGAGTAGAAAACTGGTCCATATATCGAATACTTAATCCAATTAACTGCCTATGACTTTAAATGGCGTTGAAGCTGTGCGGTGTTTTACCTTCAGCTTGATGGTCTTCAACTGACTCTGGTCGGTATTTTCCCGTCTTCAGGTGTTAGTCTGTCTCATTTGTGCAAATTTAGAGCAGCACACTACTGATAAAGTACAAAAAAGTGACAATATGCAAACCATTTTCAAAAACAATCAATCGACTTAAACTTGTTATTCATTTTTTTGGAAAAGGTAATCTAAGGCTAAAGTAATTCAATATATAATGAAGATAGTAGACAACAGAATAGCAAGAAGAAAATTGATTTTATGAAATATAATGCAGAAGATAACAAAAGGCTTTTTTCCTTCTGAGTCTTAAGTTTATTTGTATGTTTGGATCATTGTCAGTCATGATTTGTTGATAATAATTAAATGCTCATCTATGGTCTGATTTATATTTATGCAAATTATCTAGCTGTAATTTATTTACTACCACAAAAAATTAAATATCTGTAATGAAGGAAAGGATCAGGGTATTTTTTTAATTTACGCTCGATCAAACATTATGACATAATACGAGGGGCTCGTCCTGATAAAGTTTCAACAAATAAAGTTGTTTATTAGTAAAATTATCGCCTCGTTGTGCAACCGATATCATCCAATGTTATAGGGCAATACAGGAAAAAAAGGTCGACCATTGCGTCAGAACCATCGAAAAATCATTACGTTCTTGGGAAAGTTCATCTTGCAGATAAATACGAAGATTTTTTACAATTATTTTGCCTGATTGAAATTAATTTAGAAGAATACGTTTAATTTATTATAATCTTAGACCCAATGAAGTGTTAGTTATGGACTTAGTTATGAGCCCCGTACAGTCTCGAATTCATTGGATCTATATTTTATTGAGAAAAAACCTGTTTGATGTTTGAATCCAAACACGACTTTGAAAGAATACCGTACAAAAGGAGGACTTTAATAAGTACATAAATTCTTTGTTAAACTTTAAAGTATTTCACTATTCCAAAACAGATTATACAAAACAATAGAGAAGAACACGCATTTTCTCTTACATCTTTCTTTGAATACTCATCAAGCCATTATAAAGACGCGAGGTTCGTAATAATACATTTCGTCAACTTGTCAACGTATTGTATGTCAAAGACGCCACATAGCATTACTTGATGATCCGAGTCAAAAGCTAAACGTATAAATTTTGCAATAATAAAACCGAAAATTTCCATTTCTGTGAAACAAAAAGCATTTTCTCTCAAAAATTCAATATAAATTATATAAGTTGGTGGGTGAGTCCAAAGGCAGTTCTATTTCTAAAAATGTTAGCATCACACTTCAAGTCTACTTGAGTTTATTTTTGTTTCTTATCTATTTTACACATAAAAACGGGGTTTTGTTTTGTTTCCACTCGAAAAGAATGAACCATGACTTGAAATACAAAAGTTGGGTCTTGAACTGAAAGTTCTCATGATAGATTTTGTCCAAAAGTTAAATCGTGAAAAAGCTTTTTTTAGAAGTCTCGTCAAATTTTGATCCGTGACAAAACGTCAAATATGCAATAACTTATCAAAGATTTCAATATTTTTTCTCTAAATTGTAATCATATTAAACCTTTAAATGAATTACACACTCCTTCGTATATTGCACTTTGTAAATTTATAATACATTTTGTGGGAAAAAAGGCCTGTAATTCACACGAATTATTTATTGTCAACTTAAAAGCCAAAAAGAACTGGATTAACTACAATTCAAACTTTAAATGTAAAAGAGAAATTTAGATTAGTAAAAACAAATCAAAAAGTTATTAACTATTAAATTAAATATAATATTTTAACATCTGGATAAACACGCAAAATAATAACTTTTGTCTAAAATTTAAGTTAAACAATATTATGTATTAAATTCACTATTTTTTGTGGTCCGCTTGACCAATTATGTATTAACGTAATTATTTAATTAGTTTATTTGGTTAAACATATATTTTTTATAATAATCGACCAGTTTGATAGTAATAGGTAAAAAAGTGGTCTAATATCAATTTGTTAGATAATTTAGTTAAATCGATAAATAATTACGAAGATGGTCTCTTCCATGATTCATGTATCAATGTTTACGATTAATAATAAATTATAATATTTCGTTAATCCAGGTTTATAGTGATGGAGAGCATCAAAAATCCAAAATCTTGGATTTTTTAATATCCAACGTTATAATACTTTATACAAAGGAACAAACTTTTATTATATTTAATTATATATTAGCCTATTTGCAATGATTAAACAGTTCTTACTTGCGATTCCAATGGTCACTCTCCTTCCATGTTGATCTCTCACCGGTGAAACGAAGTAAAACCTAAAAACACAGGAAAATGATATATAATGATAAATATAAAACAGACAAACAAAAACACTCACCCTTTGTTAATCAATTCCAAAATTGGAGGATCGAGGTAATCCAGGTTGCCGCAGAGGTGGGCGTACATCTGCTTCATGTTCAAAAACTTAAGCAGCATGTCCTGCGCCATTGGCAAGCTGAACTTCTTCACACGAAGGAATCTCAGAAGGAAATTGTCGTCTATAAGGAGAAAAAGGACAAAACATATTTCAAACATATTTCAAACATATTTCATTGTTATTATTTAAAATGATTGATATAATATGAGCAATCAACCGTGATGGGATTACCAGTACATAAATGATTGTTATAACAATTATATAATAACCTTCGATTGTGGTAATGTAATCTTATTGTGATATTAATCAAAAATAAAACCAAATATATGGAAGCAGTTGGTGGCAATTACCAAGGCTTTGAATGTCTTGGGGGAAAAAACTATGCTCTTACATAATTTCTAAAGTCGTCGCAATAGCTTTGGATGTGCAGCTTTTTGATTTTTTGTTTTGCGGCTTAGGAACTTATTGTAAAAACAATTACCTCTGTATCCGTAACAACGCTTTAAACCCTTTTTAATTATTCTATTGCTACTAACATTAGCCAAGATGGTTGTGCAACGAATATAGAACAGCATGTACATATGTCGAGTACGGTTGGATATTACGATAAAACATCCTATTCTAATTCTAAATGTTCTGTTTCCACTACGAGAGCGTATTGTTCAGAAATATTTTCTCGAGAAATGCCTGCAGATAAATACAACTTGCCAATTAATCATTACAAGTAAAGGTAAAAGTTTAATCAATTTCATTTGCATGAAAACAAATGTATAATACATATATAATATAATCTTGTCTTTGTAAGTCTGTTGTTTGTTAGTTTTCAATCTTTTTTTTTTCAATCAAAAGTTCGGCTATGTTAACCAAAACAAAACTCTCATTGTTTGAGCAGTGAGAAGTGATAGGTAAAAAGGTTCATTTTCTAATATCTCACATTTTCATACTTTTATATTTGTGTAAGCAGGTAACATTTGATGAACTTAAACTCGTAAAATCGGAGCACAGTGGATCTTCTCAGGTCGAGGCGGGTGCAGAAGGCCTTGACGCCGCCTCTTTTATCCATATCCCTTTTATCCATAAAAATCGTAGACTACACAACAAGGATTCAAAAATATATTTTTTTTATATACTATTTAAAAAGCAAGACAATACAATTTTCAAACATTCAAATCCTTTTTGACGTATCCAGAAAGTAAGCGGACGAATAACTATGACTATAATAACTACAATCAGTTTGTTCTGCATGAATATGTAGTTTAACTATAAAATCTGTATATAGGTTTATACAAATTTTATGAATCCTTCAGTCAACTGATAGTGATTTCGTTTATTTTCAGGGAACTTATTTTAGTCATTTTTGATAGGAAAATTCTTCAATATTCTATATGCAAACTACTACTAATTTTTTTTTTTGTATTGAAATACAAACAAAAACTACTGACAATTTAGTTAAATAACAGGGAAATATAGGTAACAAGGTCCGCTGTTTCCTATATCCAACTTTTAATATTTATTGTCACATATTTTTCGTTTATTTGTCCTGAATGTTTGGAAACACAGGAAACTAGAATATTCAGTACAACAGGAAAGCATGAATTTACAAAGTAATAATACATGCTTTTATAATGTTAATCCCAGTACAATAACTAAGTTTACTTTCATATCTTTACAGCAAAAGTTTTCAATTTAAAAATCTTTTGATACCTTGTTTTATTCGTTAAATTCTTTATGAACAATGAGAACATTAAAATAGTGATAGTATTTATTTGGAGATCGTGAAATGCGGTCTTGTGTGAAGTAGGTTCAGAATAACATTTACTCTATCGTGATAACGTTTCGAATTTTGTTGAGATCTTCTTCAGAGCCTGGGATACATCAAATTACAAATAATTAATATAAAAACAATTGTAAATTCCAGGCCCTGAAGATGGTCTCAATAATCATCAAAACCCATTTATGTTTAATGGTCTAATTGACCAAATTACTTCTTTCAATTATTCTTTTTATGTAAGGCCTTGGTTGAGATGAAAAATTTATTGTTACAAGCGGAATTTGAATTTTGAGCTATTGTGACAAGTTGTTAGAGCAGCGGCGTACTGAGCCGATGGTCGTGGGTTCGAATCACGCTCGTGACAATAACTTTTTGATTTCAACAAAGACCTTACATAAAAAATTAATTGAAAAAAGATAGAAACGTTGGCACGATAAGGTAAATGTTTTTCTAAACCAACATCATACAAGACCGCATCGCACGATCTCCAAATAATCATTAATTAACGGTTACTAAATACTGCACATATGACCGTAAATTGCTTATAAACTAGTGGTTATGTTTTTTAAATAATTATCGATGCCTTCATTGATTTGTGATAAATAAAGCGAGATACAATATATGACCATTAGTGACTCACCTTGAAAAGCCTCGAAAATAAAACATCAATTAAATATACATAGAGGAAGAACATAAAGCTGTAATTAAACTATTTGTCAGACAATTTTAATGTCAGGCAGAGTTGAAATTTGAATACATACCTAATTAACTCTCTCATTATACAACATATCTCAATTTTTAAAGCCCCTCACCACTACCATAACGACAAGGCACAAATTTAAGGTTCTTAACACATTAGCGACCAAAACGTTTTTACACGATTGTTTTACCACTTAGACACTGTGAAGAAATTCAGGCCGTGTTGCGTCGGTTAACCATTTTCAAACGAAAACAATTAAACAGTTTCAAGTCAATTTTAAATAAATAAAAAATACACTTCCTTCCTCCAGAGAGTTCTTCTCATAAGATGGCGTGAACCGACAACAACGGCGAACATAAAACAATTCGAAGATTATTTCAGAAGTGTTTTCCTTGTTCGTGAACCTCATGGCACTTTATATTTTGTAAAAAAGTGCTTCGTTTCTGTGTATAACTTGATAACATACGAATACACAAAATTGGAAAACGTACGCACTTCTAATTTTCTTATACTAAGACATATTATTCATCACATATAAAAATTGATTATTATCTTTGCTGTTTTTCTGTTGGTATTAAAGAGTAGATGCTAAGAAGCTTTCTTTCTTTCTTTTTTTTCTTTTTTGGAGAGGTAAAACAACAAAATTAGGAAAACCGAAATCATTAAACCCTGATAATAGGGCTGTTGTGCAACTTCTTCTGCGGAACGACATCCTTTATCACACAATTCCAAACCGTTTTTTCCCAGTTGTCATTAAGTAATTAGTTACTTAACTGTTATCTTAAATATAATCTTGTGATACAACGGTTGGATTTCCACTGGGAAAAATAAGTTTTAGAATAGTTAGTTTTAGAGGAAATGGATCTATAAATTAACTTTAAATTATACAGGATGGACAGCTTTATCTCAATCTATTCAAAAATTACGATTTTTAGTGTTTATTTAAGAAAAACACGTTTCTTTACATAAAAACTGAATTTACTTCATTATCACGTAACTTTGTCCAACTTTTAGATTAATTCACATTTCTTTTAAAAATTGCCAGTCTACTTACAAAATAACTACAAAACATTTTAAAAAAGTCGAAATGGAGATAAAACCATCGGGTTTACGCCATTATACTCCTCCTTAGATCACAAAAATAATTTAACACGAACAGCTGACCACCCTGTATAAAAGTTAGAAGACTCACCGGTCCTGATGTCCTTAAGATCCCTATTTTTAAGGATCCAGTCTCTGAAGTTGTCGAGGGCATGGGTCCGTGTCTTTTCATCCTCTCTCAGTTCCTTTCTGGCAACACACATCACCTCTTCGCTCAACTCGTTTGATCCCTTGTCGTTGTTCTTGTTTTTGTTTGTGCTATTGTTTGTACTGTTGCTTCCTAGGCCTTCCCATGGCCGCACCACCATCACCCTCGTTGCAGCCATCGTTTCTGAAACTGAGAATAAAAGAGGTTTTTTTTAAAAATTATCTGTATGTGTTTTCAACTATCATATCATAAAAGATCTGAATTTAAATTAAAAACAAAACAAAATCGAAACTACGTTAAGCGATTTCGTCCTGAAAAAAATTTGAATATGTTTAATTATAGATTTGTTTTCAAAACTCACTAGTAAAAATAAAAATTCAAATATAAAAAGTCTTAAAAACTTTGAAAATTTGAATTATTGATGGGTGTATTGTGTCTGATTAACATCAGCAAAGGTTTGCTAAGCATAATTTTTAAAATAATTACATCGCAGTTGATAATAAATATCAAAAAATAAATTATTAACAGAGACATAAAAATGTATTCATTGTTTTCAATTAATTAAGGTTTTGGTTGAGATAAAAGAGTCAGTGACACAAGCGGGATTCGAACCCAAGACCTTTATGAATTCGAATCGCCCTTGTGACACTGACTTTCTTATCTCAACCAAAACCTTAATTAGTTGAAAAGAATTTATTTGGTCAAGCGGACCACGAAACCTAATAAAATGTATTCATTGTATTACATGTCTACACAATGTTCAAGCTGTATTGTGATCAATTTTCAGAATGAAGTGAGGCCATCGTAAAAAACTGTAACACTTTTTGTCGCAGATGGCTGGATGATCTTATTAATATCGCTAATATTAATTTAAACAAAATTGATAAGGCCATTTTGAACGAAAAGAAAAACACTCAGTTCCTTCGTCAAGCCTTCGAAGAAATCCCTATCGTCAGTACTTTGAAACCATTGTTAATAATTTACAAGTTTAACAAATTTAAATTTTAACTATTTATAATATCGATTTCAGCATGGACCTTATCTATGAAAAAGATAGTAATTATGCAAATTGATTTGCTAGGAAAAGTTAAAGTTTTGTTTACATTTTTTTTTCTTTCCAAAAGGTAGGTTGGGGATGAGGCCAGGAAGACAGAAACAGCATTTATTTTCTTGTCGAGCTTTCGGCAGAATATATCATCTGTTCATATAGTATAACAATTTTTTTCGAGTTAGTCATTAAGGAAAATTTAAAAATTGTATATTTGAAAATTTACTTATGTTCATTTGTTAGTACAGAGTCCTGATGAAGGCGATATATTCTGCCGAAAGCTTGACAAGAAAATAAATGTTGTTTCTGTCTTCCTGGCCTCATCCCCAATCTACCTTTTGGAAAGAAAAAAAATGTATTTAAACTGAGAAGGCTGATCAATCACCAAAGAAAATATTTAAGTTTTATGGAAAATTTATATAATGCAAGAAGTGCAGCCAAAATCCATGTTATATACTTTGCGGACATAATTGTACGAATAATATAAATAGGAGATATTTTATGGCTACAATATTTGAGACAAGGATTATTCGGAGATCGTGAGATGCGGTCTGGTTTGTCGTAGGTTTTAGAAAAGGATTTTCTTTATCGTGCCAAGTTTCGATCTTTATTGAGATCATCTTCAGAGCTCAGAGTGTTTGTTTTCTGCGTAATTGTGTCATTCTTGTGTGTCTTGTTGACAGTTCACTCTCTCTGCAAATCATTAACTAACAGTCACTAAACACCACACATTTGAGATTAGGGGTGAATTATTGCAACTTAAATCTTCAGTAGGTGGACCTCAGGATCGACAGAAGCGTGTACTGTGCAATATGGAAGCCATTGAAAACACTTGATTCTCGGCGACAAATGAAATGGCCACGGAGAGCTTTAGTGAAGATATACCTCATTTTCCTTATTAAATCCATTAGATTTCGTGGTCCGATTAACCAAATAACCTCTATCAATTAATTAATCAGTGTCTTATTTTTTATTCCATATTTGTGCTTTTTTTTTTTTTTTTTGCCTTATGATCTTGCATATTAGCCATAGTACGAATTTCTTGTGTGTTCAAATTGGGGGTTATCGGGAAAAAAGGGCCAGATGCGATGGTGGGTATCGAACCCACGACCGCGGCGTGAGAGTCTCTCATGCTAACCACTCGGCTACCGCGGTCCTCTAGATAGATGTAGATACACCAAATAAAGGATCGAAGAAAAAAAAACTTTCTTCTTATGTAAATCTATTACACAAAAATATAACAAGATGAACGAAAGAATGCCGTCCAAATTTTTCTTCTCTTTTGCACGATAAGACAGTTTAGAGTTATGGTCTTGTAGGGAGGACTTTCTTCTTTTGTAAATATTTTGAATTATTCATAGGATGAAAATTTCGAGTGCTCTTGCGAGGACTGCCGTAGGTTAAAACGACAAAAACTACGCTACATCATCTCGTACCGCACGACGCGATCCTTGCCGAATTCTATTTTATGCAAGGTGTCCATAATGATTTACATATGTAAATTTACATTTTTTCTTAAAATAGAAAGGTTTATGTTCATAATCGTTTATTTGGATTGCAATCGTGCGGTACCATAAATACCATAACTATTCTATATAATATCACTATATAATTCAATTCGCTTGGTAAGAAAGGAGCGTATCATATATGAAAATCACTTCCTTGTCAAAAATTTCATTTTTTTCATTAAATTTTAATGGCCATAATAAATTTATAAAAATAGGGGCGTCGGTGGCCGCAACGGCGAATTATAAGTAGGCAGTGAACTGATCGTTCCATGCTTCCCATGGGCGAAATCTTCCTTCCATTCATGCTTCTTTCACAAGAAAACACACCTAGTGAAATACAGAAAGAAAATAAGTTGGGAGTAGGCAAGATATAAGTTACAATATCTTTTTATAAGTTACAAGGTGTTTTTTTAAGCACTGAAACCCATGGGATTAATATAACCTCTGCTGTTGCGAACCCCATTAAAAAATATTCTTGTACATTAAAAATTTACTTCAAAAAACTAAGATCCATGCAAAAAACTATTCATCTTAAAGCAGATTAAAGATAATATTGTTGTTTTCATGTTTTAGAAGAAATTCAATAAATAAATAGTAAATATTTTGAGTTAATTCCTGAAAATAATTTGAAACAAGCAAATGAACATACACACTGAAAAACGAACGAACACAAAACACACATAAATACTTAAAGTTATACATGTGTGATATGAAGCTATATGGAAAGATAAAGACAAGTAGAAACAGAAAAGAATAAAAAAACGGCACTACACAAAAATACGAAGACAACACAAATAGACAGATACATACATCGATTATGCACATTATATTAATTAACGGGCATTGTATACTATCACTATTTTAAATGTATGTAAAAATAGCCATCAAAGAATAACTCAAATTTAAAAATCATAATTTGAATTTTCTAACTCGTTTTAACCTTAGAAACCTTTATAACGTGCGATATGATCCCTTTTCCCTTTTACTGCTACAAATACAAGAAAAGATAACTAAAAAAGTACTTTATACTGAGCAAATAGAACATTTCCAGCGAATGTAACAAGGAGATAGACAAAGTAGAATGGATGGTGTGGTTTTTAATTACTAATTAAACAGTGTAAATCAATGACCATTTCCGTCGTAAATTTGGACAAATTGGCTTATCATACAAGATGGACTAATGGAAAAGAAAGCAGATTTTTTAAGCTACAGGCTATTTGCTATGCACGAGACGTCGGATCTCAAGTGGTACGGAATTGTGCAACTAAAGAAGAATGTTTTCCCAAATTTCTCCTTACACTTCCATTCTATTAATAATTTTTTAAACTATCATTTCGAGACCTATTGAATTTATATTTACAGCTAGTAATCCCCGGTCCCTAAATCTAGGATAATCAGCTTACCTGATTTATACTATTTTAGTTGTGGCTGAAAATCAGTTGATATCGTGAATTGTATTTTGTTGAATTGAAATAAGTTAACTATCAATACTGAACTTGCCTTTCCTAAAATTCATTATTGTTCATCATGAATGATGCTCTATATATGCCATACACCTATAATTTTCAGGATTGTTTCTATTTTCTTTGTTATAAAGTAGGGTTTGTATATCATATCTACGGGGGATAACCTACGAGGGGGCGTCGGTGGCCGCAAAGGTTCATGCGTTGACACGGCGCTCATCACTGTAAGGTAAAGGTCCAGGGTTCGAATCCAGAAGCCCTGCATTCAAACCCGACATACAAACAAATATTTGTTTTTGTTTTTTTTTTCAAAAACACCGACCCACCAACATCATGGGGGTTGATATGACCTCTGTTGTTGCGAATCCTCGTTTAAAAAAAAATCCTACATGCCAAGAAATTGGGAGGTACCCTACGAATACCATTTGGAAATAATCAGGCTAATATATGGGTAAAGATGTGTGCGTGCATGCACACTGCAATTTTGTAAATTATGTGTAAGAACGTGTGTATAAATGTACATACCTTACATATTTGTTTGATTATTAATTTTTTAATTTATTAATGTATTTATCTTATTTGTTATTTATTTCTTCATTTATTTACTTATTCATTTAATTCGATTATACTTAAATTGATTATCCTATTTATTATGCCAATTTACTGTTATATTTTATTATTTTTATGTTTTTATTATATTTGCACATATCATTTACTCCTGTAAAGCTACTCAAGCTAAAGCTACTTAAATATGTACCTAATTTCATTTTGCTGATATCCTATTCTTGTGGGGTTTTTTTTGTAATTTTCCACAAGGAAAATATTGTTAAAATTTCTATATTTACACTAGGGGTCAAATAGATCAATTATTGTAAGGGGATGTAGGAATGTGATCTATGTAAATTTATTACGAATAAATCTTTTTAAAAAAAGAAAAAAAAATGATACAATTCAACAGGCTCTGGTGTAAACTACATAATCTTGGCGTTAGTAGCAAAATATCCGGTTGATCAAGTCCTTGTACTATTCAGCGTATTTCGAACTGAAAGTAAGTACCAAAATAAATGACGAGGATGTACCTACAACCAAGGGCGTGTTGCAAGGCGAAACATCGACTCCCCTACTGTTTTATGCATTTCTTTCTGATTTTTTCTCTTTCTCTCTTCTTTTTAGACCTCGCGATGTTCTAGGGGGCAAGTTGACAATGCTATAAACACTTGCGCCTTCAGTTCACAGGCGACATAATTTTATTTACTAATTCTCATGTTCGATGTTCTGTTTGAATCTCCGTAAGAAACCTAAAAGTCAAAATTCAAAATAATAAGGCAGTGGTGTCCAGAAACACGCCCAGATTTAAATATTTGAGAATACTGCGATATGAAGAGAACATCATTGAGTACACGAATTCGTACCTCTCATCAAAGGCAGCAAAGCCAAGGTAATTTTTATCCAAGGTAAATGTCAGTGACTGGAAACGAAAAGCTCTTCGATTCCATTAAGTCTCTGCTTTCTATTGTGCTGAGCTATGGGCATTGAGTCATATGGAAGAAATCGATAAACTTCATATTTATAAATTGTAATGATAACTGGCTGATAAAACCTCCTATTATATGTAATATGTGACTATAATAAATAAAATGTCTATTCTAATCTAAATAAGTTAACTATATCAATTTTTTCTATTCTTTCCGTTTAAGCATTGTTTCAAATGCTTCTTAATATTTTTTAATACTTTTCTGTACTGCCCGTTTGGTAAATACCCTCAAGGGTTTAATTAAGGCGGAATTATCTTGGTATCATTTTTTTTGTTACGAATGTTTTCCTTAAAGATTGCGTGCCGGGCGTTGAAACAACCTGCATTTAGTCCAGACGGCCTTGGCTGAAAACGCAAATGTCTGACAATGTTTAACATAAAGCAACGTGAAAATATCAAAGCAGTTAAATATGAATTTGGCAACCCTAACCGTCAAGAATAAAAAGAAAATTAACAAGTGGCAATAACGAAAGTCAAATGAATGAACCAATTTCATTTTTCATCATAATGTGTCTAAACACATGGGTAACAACGCAACATAGAATGACAATTTTCTTGTTTAAAAATTACTCAGCCTAGACGGCTTCTTCACGATATCCGGACACATCCGACAAAAGCCATTATGTATTAAACAAATTAAGTTATTCAATAACCATAACAAGTTGGACAAAAAAAAATTAAAATAAATAACAGCCAGCGGTTGAAGGTTTTAAATTGCTAGATATTCACCGTGGTCATTACTGCCACAATTATCAAAGATCTGGCCTTATAGAATAATAGAGACTATGATGATCTGTGCAGAAGAGCGTCTTCCTTATCTGCGAGGGGATGCCCTCAGCGATAACGTTTACCGGCGCAAAAAAAAAGAGAAAAAACGCTCATCACAGAACCCTGAGGGAACGTGATCCCTGGAGAGCGCGGTTCCCAGCTTGACACGGAGCCTACGTTTCTACCGGAAACGCCTGAAAAACCGTGGCAATTTGCTTCTTGAGCTGAAATCGTGACATTTCCGCAATATCGTGTATCTCCACGTCGTATCGAACGCCTTCTCGACTTCTCGAGGTCAAAGAACATGAACGCCAAGAAGGTCGGCCTCGAGTAGACATGCATGATTGGCAATCGATGCCTACGGGCTTGATCTCAAATTCAAAGATAAAGTTAGAACCATACAATCTATAGTACTATTCCTCCAGTTTGTATGTCGTTTTGACCAATTGGCTAAATTGTACAACTTTATTTTATTTACTTTTGACAACTTCGTCTTAATGCATGATAATGCTCGACTCCATGTAGCTCTTGTTGTCACCCATTACTTGGAGGACGTTGTAAACAACCCAAGTCTTCCCATAGAACACTTATTGGACATGATAAAGAGACTACACATCGTTCATCGCCGTCGTTGAATAGCCTCAAACCGCTCTTGTGGAAGAATGTGACCTGTTTCACAAGACTAAATCCGGTTTTTATTTTCTCGATGGTTAACAGACTTAAGACCTTCCGCGAGGCTTTGCAAAACTAGATATAATAACGGCATAATCATTAGTTAAATTTTCATCTAGTACTACACATTTCCGATTTTTTGGTGAATTTTCTTTCAAACTATTATGAACTTATTGGTTAACGAAAAAAATCAGACACGTTTAGTAATAGATGAAAATTTAACTAATGAATGAATGTTAAAACCAATTAAATATTTTTTATTTCAACTAATGAATTTCTATCTCGTTTAATTTAGTTTACAGTATGTCACCTGTTATTAGCATGTAAACCAAAAATGTTTTGACTGGATACTAAAAGGAAATTAAAAAAGCAAATAAAGAAAAAACCTACGATTTGGACTGTATAAAAGAAAAAAGGAATCACTCACTTAAGGATCATAGCGAGGTTAGGAACGACTTATAGTTCAGGAAGTGAAGAATAGGATGGGAAATTTGGGAAATATTAAAGGAAAATTGAAGGGGAATATGAGAGGTGCTCACGGGAGAGGGTTTTTAATAAAGAGGAGGTTAGCCTAGAAGAGGTTTTTCGTTCACAATAGATTCGCACTGGGAAACAGAGAAATCAGAACTGCTGAAAAAAAAGACGAATGGAGAGTTTTAGAAGAGGACTCAAAGAGTCAATGTGCTGGGCCTATTTTACTCTGGCCAAAACATACCGCCCGCCAAAATTTTACAGAAGGTTTTCTAAAACTATTTAAACAAAAATTAAAACAATCAGGTAAGTTATAAACTAAAGCAATTAACTTTTGATTAAATATGTACAAAATGAAATGAGCTGTAAAGACTATGAGAAGGTAGATAGGTGGAGGAGACACTGGATGGGGCGGGTGCCCACCACCGTCGGCCCCAGGATGAATCTCACGGATTCTACCAATAGGTCAGGACAACTTTAAAATCAATTACGCGAAATTGCCAGTTTTGCCTTTGCATCGAGGTAATCAAGTAAGAAGACGACCAATTACGCCAAAACCTGGGTGGAGTGCGCTTAGCCGACGCCAGCGAGTGAGAGGGTTATCTGAATCTGAAAAAACAGTTTCAGGGGGAGACAGGAGAGAAGTTCCCGTTAGAAAATGACCAGGGTTGATATAACAAGCATCAACGCCATGGGCATTTGAAGGTGCTGTACACAGGACATGAGATGTGAATCGTTCCCAAACTTTACAGGGGGCCTGCGGAGACATCATCCCAATCCAATTTGTGTTTCCACAAAGGCTGGATGAAATACTTAGCCTGGCACACTAGTGGAGATAACCATCCAAGAGGATCAAAGAGTTGGGCTACGAAGGACAACACATTTCTTTTGCTAATTAACCCTTCAAATGGATGCACCAAGTAAGAGAGCTTATCAGAAATCGGGACCCATTTCAAACCTAAGATTTTTGGATGGCCGTCGATGTCAGAAAAGGACATTGGTTCTATGTGCTCGACCGGGATATCATATAAGGCTTTAATATTAAAATAAGTATGTTGTAATTAAAAATAACAATAAAAATACATGTAATTTGAAGTCTTCAGGTGCATTATATATCTATCTATCGATAGATTATAGCTACAAGGGTCATGGTAGCGTTAGTTTACATATCGATGATTCAATATTTTTCCATGAGACGAAGAATGCGAGCGTGTGGGAGAAATTTACCAGAGAATGGACAAATTTTTAGAATAATTGCCTATAATTTCATTTCATTTTCTTTTTGACTCGACGACGAAGTTTGACATCAATTCCGAACATTTTTCACAAATTTGATTCTTTTGAATATGACTGAAGTACAGTTGTAACGAAGCTTCTAAACACGTAAGGCGTAAAACGTCCTTAAACTTACATTAGACTTGCACTACTTGACTGGCGAGACACTTTTACTATGTACTTTTGCCCATAATTGAACGTAACAAGGCGTTTTAAGGTTTAAGTAAGGGCCATTACACAGTTTTTAAACTAAGGTTGCCCAATGCGAAAGGCAAGATAGTTATCGGTGTTGGTCAGCCTAAAAAAATCACGGACTCTAGAAAACTACATTAACTTAAATTAAGGACAGTAATGGTGCCGAAAAGAACTTTCTAATACTTGATACCTGGTTCTTAAAAAACTTTTCATAATCGATTAATGTTTGTCAAATTTATCCGTGGGGTTTAAATATATAATGAAACTAATGAAGCATAAAAGAATTTTGCATATTGACCAAAATTTAGACAACTTGAATTTTAAATAAACCTGTTTTCGACCCCTTGTTATACTTTTGGTCATAAATCTCGTTTAGGTATGTTTTTAAAGACTGTTTATTATTGTCTAGTTAGGTAATTGTGTGTTGATTCTTTGGTCTCCAATTTTTTAATTAAAAACAACTAATTGACCACTAAACAGTAAATAAATGTAATAAAGCCTAGTAAGTATTTTGATGCAACGAAATTTCCACAACTGTTGTAAACCTTGAAACACTTTTTTGGAAGTTTAGAAATTGAGCTGATTAATGCTTGCAAAATAGCTGAACCTTGAGAATTCAATGTTGCTGAACAACTCTTTATCGAATGTGAAACGTACTCCGGCCGTCTGGCTATGACTTTAACCGCCAAGGGATTGCCTTACGTGCGTCGGTTTAAAAGTAGTCATAAATTCTATTGAATTTATATCTTTAAAACTTTTGAACGTGTTTTTATTATATGGCAGGTTGTTTTAACTTGCCTCTCTTTCTCTCACACACACTCCCTACGAAGTACTCATGTAAAAAATATTTAAAAACCTAAGGATTCTACATAAAAAAGATAACACTTTCTCTCACTATCTCTCTCTCCCTCTTTCTCTCTCTCTCTCTCTCTCTCTCTCTCTCTCTCTCACACACACACCCACACACTCACACAAAACTCCCTACGAAGTACTCATGTAAAAAATATTTAAAAACCTAAGGATTCTACATAAAACAAGATATCACTTTCTCTCTCTCTCTATATATCTCTCTCTCACACTCTCTCTCTCACTCTCTCTCTCTCTCTCTCTCTCTCTCTCTCTCTCTCTCTCTATCTCTCTCTCTCTCTGTCACTCTATTTACTCTGTACCAAAATTGAGCATGTTTAAACTTGGCCATAAATTCTATTGTATTTATTATCTTTGATTTCTGAATGTGTTTTTATAATGTTGCAGGTATAACTTAAGCCGTTTTCGAGGGTACATCTTTTTTTCGATTTTTTTAACCCAAAAATATGTATTTTGATATACAGTTTGCATATTCATAGGTCAATAATATATTGAATATTTAGTTAATTTTATTTATTTTAAACTTATTTAATACTTACTCTGCACCAAAATTGATATATAATTTAATTTTTTGACCAAGGCCATGACCTTTAGGACGTCAGTTCTGTTTTTGTCACATAGTCCTTGGTTCCCTTCCTCGTTATTTTTAATTACCAAATCTGCTTTTTTGGCTCAGCAATGAATTTATAATTTAGCAAGTTTAGAAGCACATGATTCTCAAAAATTTTAACTTACGCGCCTCAAATAAGCTCATTTTTATAACAAGACTCACCCACCAAAAGGGTCTACTTAACTAGATTTAGGTTAGATTATCTGCAAGAATACAACTATCCCAAATTAAGTTTTGTATAATCATGTTACGATTGTTAAATGTTTAGTAGCACGACGATTCATTGTTCTAAGTTAGAAATATACCTAATTTTACATTGTTAAATTGTGCATTTATTCACGAAGTACTAAGGATGAGCATCGTTTAGAAAACATCGATGGTAGGCAGCTGATGTTCGACGTTTTCAACATCGATGTTTCTGTACCAATATTTTTTTATCATGGTTGGGGTCCAAAATAACGTCGGGCGAAGGAAAAACAGGGATGAATTATGAATAAAATTCACAGGCACATAATACTTTAACAATGGAAGTCTTTTATTTCAAAAAATCCATATTTTTAAGGCAAATTTTTAAACCGAGAGATCTATATTTATATAACAATAAACAGATCCAGACGCAATACAAATCAAAATTAATTCCTGATAAATGTAATTAAAATACTAATACATGACTTTTATTAAAAGAATTTCTAACAAAGGATCAGAAATGGTGACTTTTTTAAATTAATTAAAAAATTAATGCACATGAAAATATTTTATGTGGTTTGAGTAATGAGTACTTAAAAACCGTATCGTGGGTGTACCATTATCGATGGTGAAGTTCCTATGATTATCGTTGGTGATCATCGATGTTTTTCTATTGATGCTCATCCTTACGAAGTACTCTTGTAAAACAATATTGTAAAAACCAAACGATTCTACGTAAAAAAGATGATATGTAATGATGTGATGTAAAACGTATTATTCACGTTAAGTGGTATTATTCTTATTCTCTCTCTCTCTCTCTCTCTCTCTCTCTCTCTCTCTCTCTCTCTCTCTCTCTCTCTCACACACATACACAAAACTCCCTACGAAGTACTCATGTAAAAAATATATAAAAACCTAAGGATTCTACAGAAAAAAGATATCACTTTCTCTCTCACTGCTCTCTCTCTCTCTCTATCTCTCTATCTCTCTCTCTCCCACTCTCTTTCTCACTCTCTCTCTCACTCTCTCATTCTCTCTCTCTCTCTCTCTCTCTATTCCTACCTTTCTATCTATGTATTTTTATCTTTCTANCTCTCTCTCTCTCTCTCTCTCTCTCTCTCTCTCTCTCTCTCTCTCTCTCTCTCTCACGCTCTCTCTCTTAAGGTTTTAACATCATGTAAATCTAAACATATTTCTAATAAATTTGTTTCTTGCTTTTTAAAATTAGATTATGTTCAATCATGCTCTGTACATCAACATTATTAAAAATAATTTAGACAGTAAAAGAATTATATTTGTATCATACGTATTTTGAATTATGTGAACTTTACTTGTATGTACGAATGCTCGTTATATGTAAGAAAGTCCATGAGACCTAATTTTGCGCGCTTTTATGATAAATTTACAATAAATTGTTCAATTTTCCCTTAAAGTTCAAGGTTTTGTGGATAGTATGTACAGATATTAAAGATTTAAAACAATTAAACCGCCCACACTGGAAATAACATGGATTTTTGTGTTTCAACATTAGTAATAGTAAATAATATCTTACATATTACTATTTAAGAGAGGACGGCTGTAAGTCCTTTATTAGTGATAAAATAATGAGTTCTTACGAACTTATATTTTATCAAAGTAAGTGTGTGCTAAAACCAAAACTGACTATACGGAATTGTGCAAAGCGTGTAAAACCACGCGGAACGAAAGACAACGTACTTCTTTTCTTTCAATATTTACTCCCTGATATGTAAAAAAAGAAGAATCTGGCACTTTGAAGGAATGGAAAATAATGGGAGAAAAAATAGTGAAAAGGATAAACGATTAGAGAATGGCATCCTGCTCTCAGCCTCGAAGGAGGAGGCAATGGTGCCTTTTGTATTCTTCTCTTCTTTCAATCGATTTGCATTAATTCAACTGATAGGACGCATTTTTATACAAGGACCTTGTATATCTACAGTTCAAAAACACGAAACTCCTGTAGACCTTAAATTCTTAAGGATTGAAATATTCCTCACAGCGAATCCTGTGTGATTCAGCGAATCTTTATAATTTGCCATATTAGTTTATTGTAATGTACTGTTGAAAATGGTTTTTCCCGTTTTTTCAAAGGCGAAATTTTCAACCTTGATCCGTCGTGAAGAATTGCAAAATACTGACGGAAAAGGAGATCAACGAACTTTCGATTTTTGCTGCATCGGCTATGTCAATCAAAACAAAAACAGTTCTACATCGATCTTCCAATGTCGTCAGTCTTCAGCCTTGTAGAAAAGTCGTCTTTTTCACTCGTTTTGTTTAGTTAATTTTAAAATGTTTTCTTTTCCCTGAGTTTTAGTTTACCGCCTTTGAATTATTCATTCGTTCGAAGTTTGCAGTCCTCGAATATGACCGTTCGTTAATTTCCAGGCGTTTTTTACTCAAACATTAAAAATGCCAATTCACAATGTCATTACACGAGGGAAAAAAATTTCCTGTCTCATAGCAAAAAGTAAACCCAGGAAATTCAAATTTCGATTTTAATCACATTCTCAGCGCATTCCTTTCATGGTTAATTTTTTTTAATACGGAAATAAATATTTTTAACTTTCAAGGACTCAGGTAACGGGACCATTTTTATTTTCATTTATATAGAATATAAAGGTCCCAACAAAACGTGTTCAGTTAAATAATTGACATACTTTGGATCAGATTTTTCAGGGATTATTTGTAAATTGAAACGGTAAAGTTTAAATTATTTTTTTCAAAAATTAAGTTCATTAAAAAAATGGTAAAAATCAAAATAGATCATTCACGACTTGAAAACATTTGTATCAGTACAAATCATCATAATATTCGATATCTCCATCTGCAGTAATTTTTGGTTCATTTTTAAAGCAACAAAGCCTATATCATTTTAACTCAGTCAGTAATAGTATCTTAATTTATAAGAATTATATTTACATGTTATTTTATTGAAACCAAAATTTCCATTATTTTTTAAACCAATATGTAGAATCTAAATATTCATTTTTTTCAATAGTTGTGTCTATGTGCTTACGTTTTTATATTAAAAGTCCCCAAATTTTTCATGTTATTATTAATATCATTAAATCCCTGCACCATGAACCGGGATAAAATTCGTCCTCAACAACATTGTAGAAAATGAAATAATCCAACGAAACTAATATAAGCGATGTGATGTTATTGATAGGATGACACACTTTCAGCAGATGAACCACTACTGAACAAATGCTGACAATATTTTTTTTATTACATTGTTTGATTAAAGAACGAGGAACAAACGAAATGTATTGAACCACCCTCCGATTATTTAAAACTAACTTTTCAGTGTTTTTGTAAACTTAATGTTTTTAGTATAAAATGCGACTACTTACATATATACACAATGGAAAAAGTTTAATCCAAAAATTTCTACAGGAATTGTGTGAAATGTGTTTTGGTCGATGCCCAGGAGGGTCGTTAACGTATCCCTGGAGGTCAAAAACGACTATGATAGTCCGACGGTCAGTCTGTTAATATGGAAAGTTGAGGTGCCCCCTCTCGGTGAGCGGCAAGTAGAGGGGTGTGATATGGTGTTGGCGGTACGATCTACCTGGATCCCAGGGGAATGCAAACCCATCGAGGAAAAAAGGGATTTCCCCCGGTCATCAAAGCTTGATTGCACGAGGAATTTTATACAGGGAAGATCATTCGACAAACATGCTTTTAAGTTCAACTTGATCAGTCCATGAAAAAAAGGTTGAGCAATCTCACAAGATTGTAGCTAAAGAATTCCCTTTCATTATTTTAGTTTTTTTTACAGAAATCTGAGCGCAAGACAGTTCCAGCAAGCCGCTATGTGTATCTTTACACGAACCAATTCACCCGGTTTTTCTCACCCTCATATCTTTGCTTCCTGCTTGATAGGCCTTTGAAATATGAAGCCTAAATTAATCTTAGGTCGCTTAGGACATTGTAAAAAATTAAGCCTTTTCGAAAGGAGATAATTTCAAAATTTACTGGTTTATTACTGACTGACTCACTTATATTCAAAATTCTACTTCCCGAATAGCTAGAAACGTAAGCTTATTTAAAAGGTAGGTTGTATATAGCATAAAAAGGAAAAATTTGCAATTTTCTCAAAAAAGTGCCACTTTTGGGAGGGGGGCGTAGTCTCACCATCAAAATTATAAAACACTTCCCGAATAACTAGAAACGAAAAATTCGTTCATATATATATTATAATATTATNTATATATATAGCAAGTAAAAGAAAAAATCTGAAATTTCTAATTTTCACAAAATTGGTGCCGCATTGGGGGGGGGGCGCATAATTATAACGTACATCCCGAATAGCTAGAGACGTAAAATTTTTTGAAAGGTATGTTGTATATAGCAAGTAAAGGAAAAAATCTTAAAAATCTGATATTTCCAATTTTCTCGAAATCAGTGGCGCTCACCATCAAAATTATAAGCGATCTGAAAATTGCAATTTTCTAAAAATTAATTCAGCCTTAGTGGGGGAGAGTGTAGTCTCACCTTCAAAATTATATGGCACTTCCCGTACAGGTAGAAATATATGTTTACAAGCGTAGGTCTTATATTGTAAAAAAACAGCAAGAAAGTGAAACTTGCAATTTTCCCCAAATTAAGCCCACTTTAGGGGGTAGTCTCATTATCAAAAAATTATAAGGCATTTCCCGTGTAAATAGAAATGTGATATTTGGGTACAAATGCAGGTCTTATATTGTAAAAAAAAGGTAAGAATTTGAAAATTGCAATTTTCTCAATATTAGTGCCACTTTAGAGGAGAGGGTTTACTTATTTTTACGAGGGTATGTAACACCAGGGGGTAATATAAACCCTCAGGGTGCCGGAAGTATGTCGGGTTCGAATCCAGCGGCCCTGCTTTTACCTTATAGTGAGAGCGCCGTGTCAACGCATAAACCGTTTCGGCCACCGATGAGAGTTTACTATTTTCATCAAAATTGTCGTATAAGGCACTTCCTGTATAGATAGAAACATCAAATTTGGTAAAAAGATTGATTTATATTGGAAGTAAAGGGAAAAATCGGAAAATTGCAACTTTCTTAAAACTGATTATTTGGAGGTCGTGAGATGCGGTCTGGTGTGACGTAGGTTTTAGAAAAACATTTTCTTTATCGTGCCAACGTTTCGATCTTTATTGATATCATCTTCAGGTATTTATAAACATTGTTTAAATTTTACAAATAAATGTAGGATGTGAAGAAAAAAAAGAATTTCTACAATGCTACAAAATGTTGAGAGTGCCCAACACGACAGACAACACATCTACACTGAAAATAAACACTTTGAGCTTTGAAGATGATCTCAATAAAAATCGAAAATCACTATTTTTCGTGCTCCGCTTGACCAATTAATATCATTCAATTAATTAAGGTTTTTAGTTGAGATAAAAATGACAGTGTCACGAGCGGGATTCGAACCTACGACCTTCGGCTTGATACGCCGCTACTCTACCATTTAAGCTATCGTGACTTCGATCCACTCGGGTGGATCACTAGGCACTAACTTCCCATCTCAACCACACCTTTTGAATTCTCCCTTCTTTTTGCCATTTTTCAAATGTCGTGTAATCTATTTGATTCTCGGCGACAAATGAAATGGCCACGGAGAGCTTTAGTGAAGTATACTTCACTAGGATGGTAGTTCTAAACGCGTGGTCACACGCATCCTACGATTTAAAACAAAAAATTAACTTTCATTACAATTCATTTCATTCCAAGTTCAAATTTTTGTGAGTTCAATTGCTTGATTAGATTTAGGTTTTGGTGGCCCAAACGGCCCCGGGAGTGATTTTTTTTTAAAATCGTATTTAATGAAAACTAAAAATACATATAATAAATTGTAAACACATCTATGATCTGTACGAGCTGATTTATTGAAAATGCCTACTTATTAAAAATACAATATAAATAGAAGTAGCATCGCCCACCTCTTAACACCTCAGCAGAGGCCCAAACGATCTTATAAGATAAAATCTACGACATACATAATCGCTCCTGTGCTTTGAAAAAAAACCAAGAGGACGTCCACGATGCTAAAGCGATCAAAAAGTATGATAATCCAACAAAAACCTCACTGCAAAAAAAGGGCCAAGTTCCAGACCACCTCCAAAAATATTAGATTATCAATGTAAGGAGGATGATGTTAAGGACTAAAAAAGAACGGACTTGGCCACAGTGTAGATATCATTACATTGATAAGCTAATTTTTTTTTTTTGGAAGGGGGGAATTTGGCCCTTTTTTCACAGTTAGGTTTTTGTTGTGATAGAAGTTACAGCAAAAGACCCAAGTACATTCGTTCATGTCTATAAGAAATTTTTCAAGAAACTAAAACATCCTAGAACAGTCCTGCTAAGTTCATTATTTTAACTAAATATTAAAAAATTTCATATAATTTTTATAACACTTAATTATAGGGATAAGGATTTCTGCACCTCGACCTGAACAGATCTATTGTGCTCCCTTGTTATTTATAACTCACTGGCCAGCTAAAGGTTGTTAATCAGTCTCCACAGCTTTGACAGCGGCTTGTTGTTGTAGGATCTTGCTTTGGTTTTTCTTGCCCTTGTTGCAAGAACCTGCATCAACCTTCGCAAAAACATAAAATGTGTTTTGCGGTATTCTCCTCTTCCTTGCAGTATCTGCGCAGTGTTTCATCTGTCTGTACGACTATCCGGTGCATGTGCTTTCTTAAGTGGCAAGGTCAGGAGTCCAACCAGAATCCTGGTCCGGTTGCGGTTGCCTTCCAGTAATTCTTTTGTAAATTTTGGGGATGGTCCTTCTATGAATCTTTTCGCGTGCCTCATACCTGGGGTAATGTTCCACCAGGTTTTGGACTAATTAAGGATCCATTTTAAAATGTATCCTCTTATGTGGCATGGTTCAGGACCCAGAGAATAATTATAATATTAAGAATTATAATACATTGATGAAGAAGAAATCGACCACGACGAGTAATGTGTTTGGGATCTGGTTTCTAGTATATATATATATATATATATATATATATATAAAATCTGTTTTGATTATATAGAAAGCTTTTTACAATGTGATCTGGCAGTTTGTTCCTAATGATAACGTTACACCGTTCGATTTGATTTTCCAACATTTTCAATTTCCAGTCGCACTTTTTAAGGTTTAACAAATCTTTTTCAGAGTTTAACGGGCAATCACCCCCTTCAACACAGTGGAATATCGATTTAATGTTATTAATAATGAACGATGGGAAAATATTACTGGACCTACATTTCAACAGAAACCACCTCCTAGCCATTGACCTGACACCAGATCCCAAACACATTCATTATATAAATAAAGAATAATAAATAAGAAGAAGAAGAAATACTTCCAAGCTTATAATATCGTAATAAATAATAATTACAAAAATTATATAATTTATTATTACTAATTAGGTGTGTAAATAAAAAAGAATTATTTAAGAATGAGCGAAGGTGTGGATGGGTTTGGTTTCAGGAACTGACTAGGGACCGAAGGTCTGACCCCGGACTGCCAATACACTGGGTGGGGTGGTTTTCGAGGTCTGCCGGTAATTTATTCTATAAATTTATTTATTTATAATAAATTACAAAAAGCTGGAATTGCGGTGGGCTACGAGATTTGCAGAATTGAAATTATAGAAAGTCAGTAATCAGTAATTAACTAGAATATTAATTATTTAAGATAAAATTATTCTAAGGTTCTTACAACAATATTTGATCGATCTTGATCATCGTGGTCCGCCTAATATCGCTAGTCTTTCCAGAAAACAAGTGTAACAACACAAGGCACATAATTCAAGTCGATACCTACGGCAACATTATCATACAATTAAAACAATGCAATAGCTTGTGTTTTAAGTGTTCACCAACTCTATTATACATTAATAATTATATATTATGTCCTGAGTTTGACTGTCCTTGGTTATCCTAGACGGCAATATTGTTATAACTTCCGCTTCATTTTGCTAATGACAGCTGCATCCCAGAAACAGAGGTTACCATAAGTAGGTCAGTAGTTTAATTGGGTCTATAATCAAAATCTTTATTTAAAAATTATAAATTCATTCCAAAAAAATCACACGCAGATAATCGCTTGTTTAACCATGAATTCCCATAAATATCTAAATAACATCTTGTTATGGGATTAGCAAATAAAGCACAAAGCTAAAAAAGGATCATTTGAATTAAAAGGTCTATTTCATAACCATTGAGATGTTTTAATTTGTCTAGTTAGTTTTAAAAAATTATTGTTTCTGCTAACATTGAAAATCGGACCATATGAATATTTGCTTCATAACCACCAATTGAGGTTAATCCATTGTACAAAAATATAGAATTATCAGTAACTTTTAAACATGAAGTATTTTAGCAATCACATGATATTAACACTACAGCATATTTCATTGTGATTGCTTTAAAACCACAATAAACAATATCATTTTTGAAGTAGTTTAATTTTTGTTTCTCGCGAAAATATTCTTTTTTTATTATTTACAGTTTATCTTTCAATTTAACTTTTGTTTGTACTAATATATTTCTAAAATGTATGATTTTTTCATTCCTGTCATTTTCCGGACAATGTTTACCGTTTTAGGGATTTGATGAACGAAAATAATCCTTAAAGAAATACCCATAGAATTGTAGTTTTATTACAGAAAGGTTATAACTCGCAGACTACAAGGTATCTGGCAAACTTGAAGAAACCAAAAAACCTATGCAAACCCTAGACAAATCGCCGAAAATTGATACAATGCAATTAAACAATATAGTATAATATTATTTCTTTATAATCCATATGTGTATTTCAGTAATAATTGACCCCATTAATTATTTGAATGAATTATACGTTTGATCTAAGGTCTTGGTTGAGACGAAAAAGCTACCTTGAGCCGAAGGTCGTGGGTTCGAATCCCGCTCGTGACACTAGCTTTTTTATCTCAACGCAGACCTTAATGGAAACGTATAATTAATTTCTTTATAATGATTAGAAAAATATTCGAATTATACAGAAAAGATTAAGATTATTTTGGAAAATTATTTGTTCGGAAACAATGTTCCACTTTATTCTTAAAGTTGTCCTTCCATCTTTATTTATTTATTTTTTAACAAGTACCGATTTCGGTGTAGTTTTCATTTTCATTGGGCATCCATAACAGCTGAAGAGGGAGAGCGCGAACCACCCCGAAATCAATACTTCTTTTTTTTAAATAAATAAAGACTACTTTTTATGAAAGCGTATTTTTGGTTGACTATAGAAATAGAGTTGATCAAGATAAAAAATTAATTTTAACAACAACAACCTACAGAATAAAATAACAATAATGTCGATGGCCGCACCGGTTTAGGCGTTGACACGGCCCTCATCACTTTGAGGAAAAGGTCCAGGGTTCGAATCCAGCGGCCCTACATACTTACAAATGAGCTGTTTTTCAAAAACACCGGCACCCTGAGGGTTCGTTGTTGTGAACCCTCGTAAAAAAATTGTTATTAATATATGATAATATAGACTTTATTAATGTTTTTTCATATTTATAAAATCTAAATTTTAACACAGTCAACGCTATTTTAATAGCACAATGTTATTATTTATGAATTGAGACAAAAATAAGATGTAAAGAGGAAAATGTCTAATAAAACAACTATAAATATTGTAAAATAAGTTTAGGAGAAAATACATAACGAATCTTTAAATCAGGAAATTATGGTTCAACTGCTTCATGAAATGGAGTAATTTGTGCGACACCCTTTTCACAGAGTTCACAAGCGTCAAACGGCTGCTGAAAACTTACAGTTACATGAGCGTTAAACGCACCAAGAATAAAGATGTAGCTTGAAAGTAATTGTATCGTGATTATAGCGACAGGATGGGCTGGTAATTGGGGCGCATCTTGACCCTTTAATACAGCCAACGGACCGCGGACGTCCTTCCTCTGTGTGTCGTCATGCAAAACAGCAGAAACATTTTCACCCGAGGGCCTCGTAACGAAACTAGTGATTAAACGTGATTTCTGCCTTTTCTACCACTTTCATCTGATGTGAAATTGACCGGAAGATAATAACATCTAGCTCTGATTTTGTAAAAATTCAGCCGAAAAAGAAACACCTTTTACCTCCTTCTTGGTGCACTTATTAAAAAAATTTTCCAAACATCGTGGTATAGGTGTAAATACATATATTCGTCAGGGACTGTAGATAGGTATAGGAACTATAGTCTGTAAGCTGGAAGTTATTGGAAATAGGATTATTACTACAGTTCCTTTCCTTATCTTCAGTCCCTGACAAATATGTATATTTACACCTATACCACGAGGTTTTATTCGTGAAGGTCTGAGTTTATGCTCCCCAGGCACTGCAGCCTTCTGGCTTATTGTACCTTCCTAGTTACTTGGTTCAGTTCAATAGATTCAATCCTTCTTCTTAGAAGTATCATGGCATTTATTGTCGCTGCGACAATTTCATTCCCTCGAATTTGTTCGTAGGTTAGGTTAAATCTCCATTGAGCTATTGCATCACATTTGAAGATGATTTGGGTGGATGTTTCCTCCTCCTCATTACATAATCTGCAGATGGGATCATCGTTGTATATGCCCATGTTGTGTAGATATTTTCTCAGATACCAGTGACCAGTTAGTAGTCCTACCACTCCTCTGAGTTTAGCCCTCTCCAATTGCAGCAGTGATTTTACCAGTCTTGGTAAGGGTTCTTTCACAACTGTGTCTAGCGTCTCTAGAGTTTATCCACTTCGTTTGTTTTGTTTGGATCCATTCTGCGATGGAGGATTCTATATTTGTTTTTGTTATCTGAAGTATGGTCTTGCAGATCCTCCTCTGGCCAGTCTGTCTGCTTTCTCGTTACCCGAAATTCCTCTCTGCCGTGGCACGCAAGACATCATCAGGTTGTTGGATTTCCCTAGGTTTTGTAGATTTTGGATGCATACACTGACTTATTTTGATGTGATTTTTTACATGCTACTTTAACGGCTGCTTGTCTATCAGATCTTGTTTTTGGTGCCTAAATGAAATTTTCAAGGAGGTAGGCTTAGCAGAATTTCTAATGCACTTGTAGGGGTGGTTCTCATTGAACTTGTGATACATAAGTTTTCTAGTCTTTGTATTCTGCCCAATGTTTGAGTAACTACTTTTTGTTGAGCTTTGGTCCACCAGATTAATGATCCATAGGTCCATTTTTGGTTGTAATACTAATGTGTATAGCCAATAGGCGGGCGGGCTTGATTCTTAATTAAAATACATAAATAAAAATAAAAGCGGCACATACTTCGGTCATTTGTTGTTCTAATGTTTGTACATTATACAATATTAAATTTTTACAATTTAACAAATAAATAACTTAATAACTAAATAGGAGGAAGGTTATCTCCTTTACGAAATTACATCTAGTCACCGTTACAATTTATTGTAAATAATATTTATTAAATAGATTATTTATTTACTTATTATATCATTTATTTGTTAAATTGTAAAACGTAATATTTTATAGAGTACAAATATAAGAACAAAAAGTGACCGAATAATCTAAACCCGTTCCGGGAATGAGGGTAAACTGCGTCCACCCACACATATTACACACCCCCCTACCTACACTTACACTGACATAAGTACACATCCTAGGACTACCGTCCCTAGGAAGGTTCTTGAGACGAACTAAAAATCTCACATCCTGGGATTGGCGACCCGGTATGTACATAACTACGCCACACCTAACCCTAGGTGGAGTGAGGGCGGGGGACTTGATCGGTGTCTGGGCCTCCGTCAGCATGCCACCACTAGTACACAGGCCGATGCACGCGACCAAGGGCCTCGGAACCCGAATACAGGAGTGTTGGAATAACTCTTGAGTAGAAGCATGCACCTACAGGAACCTGTGAGGCTTCTGTTGGGGTTCCGGGCCCATGAGAAGCAATTGCGAAGAAAGAGAACCTATGACGGCGGGTAGTATCGAGGGGTGCCCCCGCGCTCGGTTCGGCTATCTGGCTGCTCTGGGTCTCATGAGAGGCAGCGAAAGGCGTAGCTCACGTTATATGAGTTCGACTGTTCCCGTTTCTGACGCTGGAGGAGAATTTAACACCTCTCCCTTGCCTCCATGTGCAATTCAGGGTTCGAATCGCTGAGGAAGAGTCTCTCAAGCCCAGGTGTGAGCGACACTCGGCCTTCGGGGAGTAGCAGGGAAGCAAAAAGGAAACTGCGAAAGTCTGAGGAACCGGTCGCCCACCTCGAGCGCGCTGATTGTGAAGAGTGGATACTTGCGATTGAGCTTCCCAATCCGACCTGCGGGATTGAGTTCCTGAGAGGAAGAAAGGGTGACAGAAAGGTCGACCCAGATCGAATTTGAGAAAAAAGAAACCGACAGAAAGCGACTAATGGAGTCTATTCTGCAATGGAACTGCAGGGGTATAAACAATAAGAGACACATGCTGCAGTTAATGGTCAGGGAACATGTACCGATGGCGATACTCCTACAAGAGACCCGAACCCGCCCGGGGGCGCGTCTCGAACTGATGAGGTACAAAACCTTCTCTAGAGAGGGGCAGCCGGATCCGGGTGGTAGGGCGCATGGAGGAGTAGCCATCTTTATAACAGAAAGTAGTAAGGTGAGGACACTGAAATACAGACGATCACAGCGAGGATAGCGGCGCCGATGAACCTCACTCCGTGTTCCGTTTATTTCCCTCCAGATAGATCGTGGCACAGCTGTGAGGTCACTGCCCTGCTCGAGCAGCTCCCCCCCGCCAGTTTTGGTGTTGGGCGATTTTAATTCGCACAACACATGGTGGGGGTCGATGCGAACAGACGCTAGGGGCAGAGAGATGGGGGACCTAATAGGCGAGTCCGACCTGGTCCTTCTTAACACCGGCGCTGCTACACATATTGATTTTAGTACAGGCCGATTTAGCGCGATCGACCTGTCGTTAGCCTCACCATCCCTGGCCACCCGGTTCGAATGGGCTCCATTAGGGGACCCCCACCTGAGTGACCACTTTCCGATAGTGTTGAGGACTTCCGTCTCAAGAGGAGTGTATCACACTCCTGCGAAGTGGAGCCTGAAGAGTGTGGATTGGGAGCTTTTCTCTGCGACGGTGTCGGCTCTTCGGTTAACAGGGGATGTCGACACTGATCTCCTCCTCTTTGACCGGGAGATCAACCGCGCTGCGGGCAGATCCATCCCCAGAACCGGCGGGTCTACTTGTAGGTCACCGGTTCCTTGGTGGAGCGATGCCTGCGGCCGTGCACATGCGGAGAAGAAGCGAGCAGTCCGGCGCTTCAGAAGACATCCGACGGAGGAGAACCTTGCAAATTTTAAAGTAGAAAGGTTTAGAGAGAGGCGTATCTTGTCCCAAGCCAAAAAGGATGGCCTGGCGAGGTATGTCTCTTAAATGACTTGCCAGACCTCCGCCAAGGAAATATGGCACAGGGTCAGAGCACTCTCTGGCCAATCCAAACCTCCGTCGGTACCGATACTGACCACCGATCATGGGAGTGTGACGGAAGCCTCGGAAGTTGCCGAAGAACTGGCGCGGCACTTCGCCGCGGTGTCTAGTTCCGAGGCATATTCCGATACCTTCCGACAAAGGAAAACCGAGACGGAACGCACTGAGATCGATTTCGGCAGCGGCACCAGTGAAGCGTACAACAAGCCTCTGTCGATGAGAAAGTTCGAGTCCGCGTTAAGGCACGCCCGGAATTCAATCCCCGGGTGTGACGGTATCCCATATGAGATGCTTCGCCACCTTCCCCAGGGTGAGAAGAGGCGCTTGTTGGACTTGTTCATCAACATATGGGATTCGGGGTCTTACCCCGACAGTTGGCGAGCAGCGCTTATCATACATATCCTTAAAGAGGGTAGGAACCCAAGCCTGGATATGAGTTACAAACCGATTTCGTTGACAACCTGCTTGAGCAAAGTCCTGGTGTCTATGGTAACGGTCGTCTGACCTGGCACCTGGAGACAAAGGGATTTTACAACCAGTATCAGGCGGGATTCCGTAGGAATCGCTCTGCGGTGGATCGTGCATGTCTTCTCGAGGGTGACCTTCAGGACACGTTCTTGAACAGAGAGACGCTCTGGCCGTGTTCTTCGACCTTGAGAAGGCGTATGATACGCGATACAACGGAAATGGCACGATTTCGGTCTAAGAGGCAAATTGCCACGGTTCCTCCAGGGTTTCCAAAAAACCGTAGGTTCCGAGTCAGGCTGGGAACTGTGCTCTCCAGGGATCACGTTCCCTCAGGGTTCTGTGATGAGCGTTGCGCTTTTCTTGGTGGCGGTGAACGGTATCACTGACGGTGTCCCCCCGCAGATAAAGAAAATTCTCTTTGTCTACGACCTCTGCTTCTACCATTCGGAGCTGGCGGAGGTCGGCGGTAGGATGCAGACGGCGATAAACGATGTAGCCGAGGAAACCGGGTTTACCTTTTCCACTTCGAAAACGGTGTGTGTTCACTTCTGCAGATTGAGGAGGGCCCATAGCCCCCTTCAACTCGGCCTGAGGGGCACACCTGTGAG
Source organism: Cimex lectularius (assembly GCF_000648675.2). Classification (NCBI taxonomy): domain Eukaryota; kingdom Metazoa; phylum Arthropoda; class Insecta; order Hemiptera; family Cimicidae; genus Cimex; species Cimex lectularius. The sequence goes on from NW_019392993.1 coordinate 389,531, forward strand.
GTACGTGGAGAAGGTGCGGTTCCTCGGTTTGAATTTTCCCTCCTTTCCCTCCGCTGGACCAATTAATATCTTTCAATTAATTAAAGTTTTAGTTGTGATAAAACCACGAAAACTAGTAAATTTAGTAAGTTAAAATGAACTACACTTCACTAAAGATCTCCGTGGCCATTTCATTTGTCGCCGAGAATCAAATAGATTATACGACGTTTGAAAAATGGCAAAAAGGAGGGAAAATTTAAAAGGTGGGGTTGAAATGGGAAGTTAGTGTCCGAGAGGAACGAAATCACGATAGCTCAAGTGGTAGAGTAGCGGCGTATCTAGCCGAAGGTCGTGGGTTCGAATCCCGCTCGTGACACTGACTTTTTTATCTCAACTAAAAACTTTAATTAATTGAAAGATATTAAACATAATAATAATAACATTTCTTTAGTAGCAACAAAAAAGACAATATTATTTTTGTATTTGTGAAATTTTATTGTCTTATTATTTATAGATTTTCAATTTTACTTTTTTAACTATGTGGTTTATGTATCGAACTCGACCTCCGGAAGGCCTTGTTGAAAATTACTTTTTAAAAATATAATGCTTCGAGATTTTTTTTTTTTTTTTTGAAGTGCTGTTATTATTACTATTACTATAAAAGTCGATTCATTTTGTTTTTTACTTCTATCCTCTGTAAACCACAACTTTAATAGACATGTTAAAATCAACTTAACCGTATGTAGCGTTTATAGAAATCTCGTGTAGAAAAAAATCGACGACCTCTACCCCCAAAAGGACAGCTGTCTTCGCCAGGAAGAAGTATCTTTTATCTAACACATTTACCGATAAAACATATTGCCGGAACTCATCGATTTTGGGAAAAGCATATCAAAAAGGAGTATCGAAAGGCTCTGTAAAAAAAATAAAAAAAAATAAACGCCAGTATCGAAATCCCCGAAGGACAACTGACGGATCGGCAAAAATCCGATATCGTGCGACGATCTGCGACAAATAGCGGAAAGAAAAAGCAAATCCACTCCAAACTCAAGCACGCATACAAACGTGCGCCACGGTGTGTCACGTCCGAAACGAACATGTTACGTTTTCTTTTCCCATGCAAACGTGATACAGACAGACGTCCGCCCTCCTACAACATTCAACGGTATAAAAGCAGCACAATTGCTTTTGCTCAAATAATACGATTGGGTAACCTCTCTATTAGTTACCAACTTCAAATATGTAATCCGTAGATTTTTTGTTATACCATGGCAAATTATTGAATTGTAAGGATTATTATTTCACAGTGAAGGAGAAAAACATGCCGGGGCTGTTCCCAAACATTTCGAATAAAAGCGTTGGTACCACGGCGAAAAACATGATGTTGCACTGCTGATGAAATAGTCAATATAATACCTTACGAACACAGGTTGATAAAACTCGCTTTTTTTATACACGTTACACCCCACAATAAAATTACATGAAAATACGGACAAGGCGGCAAAACGAGCGGCAGCAACCAGACACGACAGAACGGCAGACAGTTCAGCGGACGTAGAAAAATGAGAAATATAAATATAGAAGAAAGTGTAGTGTTTAGTGACCGTTAATCATTAGTTAATGATTATTCGTAGATCGTGAGATGCGGTCTGGTGTGACGTACGTTTTAGAAAAACATTTTCTTTATCGTGCCAACGTTTGGATCTTTATTGAGATCATCTTCAGGGCTCAAAATGTATGTTTTCCGTGTAGATGTGTCATTCTTATGTGTCATGTTGTTCAGTGGCACTTCAACACGACACACAAGAATGACAAATCTACACTTTTTCTCCTCCTTTTTGCTATTTTTCAAATGTCATGTAATCAGGATTCGATTCTCGGCGACAAATGGAATGGCCACGGAGAACTTTAGTGAAGATATTCTTCGTTTTACTTATTAAATACATTATACGATGGTCCGACACTGGCTTTTTCATTTCAACCAATACCTTACATAAAGATTAATTAATTATAGATTAAGGTGTAGCCTAACCCCAGACTAAAGAATATGTTATGAAAAGATAATGTAACATAATGGGGAAAAAACAGGTAACCAACTTGGGGTTGAAGAAAAACATACCCGGTTATAAAATCCATTTTCAGCGAGCCTAATTTGAAGAAAATATTACGAATACACAGACGGGTCAAAGTTAACAGGACAATGAACCTACTGATAAGTGCACAACGAAACTCAGACCTTGCAATACTTAACGATTTAGCATAGTTGCTAACAAAATGTTAGCAAAAATCCGATAAATTAATACAATGAATACATCGAGAATGTATAGTTTATTTACAGGAAATCTAAAACTTTACAACTTAAAATATTCCACTAGCTAGCTGCATCGACTGCTTAAAGACAGCAGCCATTTTCAGGAGATGTACAGTTGACGGAAAAAGTCTTGTTTACTCAGCTCACTAAAATAATATTTATTGTAAATCATTTTGCAACTATGTATAGTTCGAAACTTGTATAAGTTCGGTAGCTGTTCCTTTTTCTAAGTAATTGGGTCTGTCAACTTATGTAAGTACGGTAAAGATCTAAAAAAGCGGTCGCGCAATTTCGAGACAAGAAAGACAGACACAACACACTTGTATTTATTTGTTTATTTTCTGAAACTACTAAATAAGATAAATTAACTACTAGGTAATAAGATAAATGGTTAACTAAAACGTAAAAACAACATTAATGACTTCATGTTTACTTTTAAAGAACGATAGTCTTTTTACACTCTAGTTTAAAAACAAAGAAAATCAGTTCAATTTCATTATTTCCAGAGCCAACTTGTTGAGAGAGTTAATTGGTTTTTTAAATTGTTTTCTTTGATGAAACAATAATTTGATTTTTTTTTTTTGCCAACGGAAGACGTAACGGAATTCTCTATCAAAATGAAGGTAATTGTCGACCCTGTTGTACGATGCCTTGGGACGATCGTTTTATTGCTCTTACCGCTCTACGGAACCGTAATAAAAAGGCTTTCAGTATTTCACTTTGGCAATAGCCTTTCCCCAGTCGAGACTTGTCCCTGCATTCGACCTGCAAAAACAAAATGACAAACAAAATATTATTGAATAAAATTTATTTTTATTTTTAATTGTAGTTCAGCTGTCAGAAATGAAGACTGCCCAACATCAAATTCTGTTTTAAAGTTTTCTCCAATTTTTTCACTTACATTCCGAGCTAGAAGTTCCTATGAGAAAAAGGTATGTATAAACATTTAAAAAAGCCTAAATAATTGTAATTTCTTTTTAGAAAACAAATAAAGTAAACAAACAACCCATATTATTAATTGAAACCATTTGAAGCATAATTAATGGTTTTTGAGTACAAATTTTCCATGATAAAGTGATTCTAATTTAAGATAAACCTGGATGGTCAAAAGTTTCTAATGCAAACTAATGAAAAATCAGAGGCATATATAAAAATTATACAAGCTAAATAACAATTAAAGCAAAGAGTAAAGTAATTACTGTCATACAATAGAGCCTAATGTCCAACTGTTTTTAGGTGACAATAGATGCAGGAGCGGTCTGCATTTTTTCCCCTAATAATTATAATATAATATAGTATACAATCTATTATGCAAAGTTGAACCCTGAACAACTAAAATAACAAATACGAGAATCAGACGCCCTAACGACTCAACCACAAGTCCTCAATGACTGAATGACATAATACCTATGTTTATTTCAAAGTTCACTATTTGTTCTGGTGCAGGGAGACAGACTTGATAGCTTTTTATGAACAGCTTGGAAAAAAAATTCAAAACCCTCAAAAATGGCTATGTACTCAGCAGAACTAGTGGCTATTCTAAAAGTGTTGCAGTACTTTCGAGAACTAAGCTCAACGTTGGAAAAGAGCATTTTGTCAGATTCCTGAAGCGCACTGGAAATTATAAGAAACTTCGAAATAAAAACAAAAAAAATGTTTATTTTCAATAATAACTAGATATAAAAATTTTTAATTGACTTAAAGCGTAAACACGATATTTATAACGTCTTGTTTACCTTTATAGAAAGTTACTAATTCTTTTACAATCTATAGATTAAAAACTAAGAATATTAGTTCAATTTCATCCTTCAAAGCCAACTTGTCTTTTTTTTTAAATCGATTTCGTTGATTTAACAATAATAAAGCGGGCGTTACCTAGCTCAAGTCGTGGGAATGCCAAGCTCTACCATCCACAATGTTCTACAGCAGTTTAGAGCCACCAGAAGTCTCGATCGAAGAGAAAGGTAGTGGTGGACAGTGATGTACGACGTCTAGAGACGATCATTTTATTGCTCTTACGCATTACGAGATGGTTATTTAACTTGATAGTCAACTCCAAACGGTACATAATGTAAGGGTGAGCTCTAAACCGCTAATCAGAAGTCTTAGTGAGAAAATAAACTAGTCTCTAGACGTCCCGACTCCGTTCTCTACTACTAGAGAAGCATCGAGGAAAGGCGACTATTCGCAAATCAGCATCTCGCGTGGACTATTGAACAATATGGGGCTTTACCCTTTAAATCTGGTTTGTGGCCATCAGATGAAAGGGAAGGTGTAAGAAGACGTGGAGAACGATTTGCTTCATGTGCCCTGCGTGCGTCACGTCCTTTTCAAAGACAGTCAGTTATGGTGCCCATGTCGTACCAAACTAATTATCATACCGAATGGATCTTTGCTTGCCATAATGTACATCGAGGAATATCTTCTGTTAGCTGTGGACCATTTCGCTCCATTTATTGGAGACAACTCCGTGTTAATGCAAGATAATGCTCGACGGCATGTAGCTCACGTTGACATCCATTACAACTTGAAGCATATAGGATTTACCACAGTGAATCGGCCAGGACATTCTCCTGTCATGAATCATAAATTATGATAAAAAGACGGGTTAGACATCGTTCGATGCCCCCAACAGCGTTGAACAGCATAAAACCTGTTGAAGAATGGGTTTATTTTTGACAAGATGAAATCTAGTCACTTATTGGCACTTATTCGTATCACTTGATGGCCAAAATACTTAAGGTATTCCGCGAGGCCAGAGAAGATAATTAAGTGCAAAAAGAGGTAAAAAATTATCAGTTTACCTTGTATAAATTTTGATCCATAACTTACTGATTTTCCGGTGATTTGGTGGATTTTCTTTTAAACTATCTTAATTAAATAATTTTTATTACTTACTAATAAGTTAAAATATTTAGGCGTGATTTTGATCCTAATTTAATATTTAAATTCCATGTAGGTTTTCAATGTTTTTAATAAGTACGCACTTCACGTTGTAAACGATTTATTTGTTTATACGTTACAAGTTTTACAACAGCCAAAGCACTTCTAACCGCCACTTACTTTTTTGCCGCCACGTGCTCTTGAGCAGTGTTGCCCCACACCACTCCCCTCTCAGCGGCCAGGTCAGCTGACGAACTGGGTATAGCGTCCGGGAAAGCGAACTTGGCGTTCTGATCTTGTACTTCTTGATAATGATGGAGGTTCTTCAACCAATGGTGTGTTTGTCAGTGCAGCTGGGTCAATATGTGGATTCTTAGGGTCGGCTAATACATATGCAGGTTTAAGCCTATCTATCGAAACATTAGACTTCTTCCCTTTAATTTCCACCACGAAGAATTTAGGGTGCCTTTCCAAGACAGGTCCTTCGTATGGTCTATCCAAGGAAGCTCGTATACGATCCACTCGGACGAAGACATGAGAACTGCTGTGAAGGTCCTTGGTATAAAGGTTTTCGGCTGTTGTTAGTGCTCTGATTGTCTTGGTTTAAGATTATTGAATGCAAAGCGTAATTGACTGACTAGGCTAGAAGATCTGAGTTAGGTTTAGAGTAGGGCTCCTCAAAAAAATCACCAGGAATACGTAATGGGGTACCATATACTAGTTCTGCAATGGACGCTTGTGCTGTATCATTGAACGAACATCGTAGACCCAATAAAACCGTAGGTAAGACGGTCGTCCAATCTTTTGAGTTGTGAGCCATGAAGGCTGACTTTAATGTTCGGTGTAGTCGCTCTATTTTACCATTACTTTGTGGATCATAGGCTACGGTATGGCTGAGTTTAGACCTACAAAGTTTAGTTAGTGATATAAATAATTCTGACCAAAACTGTGTTCCCAGATCGGTGACAATTTGATGCGGGCTTCCGAATCTCGCAATCCAGCCTTCAAAAAAGGTTTGTGCAATGCATTCAGCGGTTTGGTTGCGCAATGGTAGCACTTCCATCCAGTTAGTGTAGCGGTCAATGCAAGTTAAACAATAGCGGTAGTCGTTAGACGTTGGAAGTGGTCCCACTGTGTCAATGTGGATGATCGAGAATCATTCTATGTCATCAGGAAAGCGTTGTAACGCTGCTTTATTATGTTTAGTAACTTTGCTGCCCTGACAGTGTAGGCAAGATTTCGTCCACATTTTGATATCCTTTTTAATGTTGGTCCAAATTATTTTGGCTAGTATCAGATTTAAGGTTTTTTTTATTCCGGGGTGAGCCATATTGTGGTAATGTTGAAATACTATGTAACGAAATTTATTTGGGATATACGGGCGAATATTTTTGGAAATATCACACCAAAGAGCTTTTCCACCGGGAGTATTAAATTCTTGAAATTTCAATGTTGTCGAGGGGTTCTGTCGAAGCTCTTGAAGCTCGGTATCTGCCATTTGTTCTAATGCTCTCTCTTCGTAATCAATAGGAACAATTTCTTCAATGCGTGATAGGTGATCTGCTACTATGTTGCTTTTACCGGAGATATGCTGTAAATCTGTAATGAATTGTGAAATATATTGAAGTTGACGAAGACGTCTGGCTGGAGCATTGTCATGCTTTTGTTGAAATGCGTAAGTTAATGGGGCATGGTCAGTAAAAATTGTAAAATTCCTGCCTTCCAAATAATGTCTAAAATGCTTTATAGCCAGGTAAATACTTAAGAGTTCACGGTCATACGTTGAGTAACGCTGTTGTGTTTCTGAAAATTTCTTTGAAAAGAAACTGATTGGTCTCCAATCATTGTTTTCAAATTGTTGAATTACAGCACCTGCAGCAAAGTTAGAAGCATCCACATATAAAGCGAGTCTATAATCTGTACTGGGGCAAGTAAGGAGAGTAGCTTCTACCAATGCTTCTTTTGCACTTTCAAATTGCTCATTAGATTCGTCAGTCCAATGTATTTCACGCTTGTCATTTTTCTTGGCATGTTTCAAGTATTCATATAGTAAGCCTTGTTGTTCTGCTGCATGTGGAAGGAAACGTCGATAAAAATTAATGAAGCCCAGAAATTGTCTGAGATCTTTGACTGTGACCGGTCTTTTGACATTTGCAATCAACTTGACGCGATCAGGATCCGGACGGATACCATCACCTGAGATAAGAAAACCTAAGAAAGTCACCTCTTCCACTCCAAAAACAGATTTGCTGATATTGATTCGAAGTCCGTACGAATTCAGTCTTTCAAAAACAACTTTCAGCTGTTCGGTGTAGTCGCTCTATTTTACCATTACTTTGTGGATGATAGGCTACGGTATGGGTGAGTTTAGACCCATAAAGTTTAGTCAGTGATATAAATAATTCTGAACGAAACTGGGTTCCCAGATCGGTGACAATTTGAGGCTATTAATATATAAATATACATCTATATAAACGAAACAGTAGGGTAGTTCAGATAAGACGTTATGAATAAACCTTTGAAAAGTGCTAGGAGCATTTCGTAAGCCAAAAGGCATAACATAGAATTCGTACAGGCCAAATGGAGTTATAATTGCTGTTTTATGTCTATCCTCTTCAGCAAGAGGAATCTGGTAAAAGGCAGCGTGTAAATCTATTTTAGAAAAAATATTTTTATGCTCTAGGATTTCACTAACATCTTAAGCTCTAGGCACTGGATAACGGTCTGGTATTGTGCGAGCATTGAGGGCCCGATAATCGCCACATGCGCGCCATTGTCCGTTTTACTGATTGTAAGTAAAAGAGGACTGGCCCACTGTGATTTAGATGGTCTCAGTATACCGTGATTAATAGGAATTGGAATTCATTTTTAATTTTTGAGAGTCTAGTCGACGTGGTTTACAGTAAACAGGGGGTCCACTAGACGTACAGATATAATGTTTAATATTATGTGTCACTTTGGAAGGCATTAAATTAGCTTTTGTAAGATCTGGATAACTTTGTAATAACTGAGAAAATGAATTGGTTGTTTTTATAGAACAAACTGTGTCTTCAGCAAAATGTATGTCAACTGAAGCAACGACAGTTAATTTCGTATTATTATCTATTAATTTTTTATTTTTTAAATCTATTAATAATCCAAACTTACGGAGAAAATCCGCACCTAATATTGCCTTTGATGTTTTGGCTATAAAGAAAGGCCGTAATAACATTGATTGCGCCGGAATCCTAAATCAATGTTAAGTATTTGGGACCATAAGTCGGTATCTCGGCACCATTAGCGGCATATAATTTGAAGTCAGTTGGCGTCTTCTGCTTAGTAACTGGAATTACTGAGACGTCCGCACCACTGTCCACAAGAAATTGTATGCCTGAGCGGCGATCCTTTACGAATAGTCTATGGTGACGGCCTGATGAGACATTACAGGCAGCGCACTCGGCCGTTACTGTGCCTGCCAATCGGGGTTTCCTTGATAGGTCTGATTCACTAAATTCGAAGACTTACATTCTTTTTTCCACTTACAAGGTGGTGTACATTTTTCCGGCTTACACATTGTCCCATATCGGAAGTGACCATAACAATATTTCCCTTCAGGGTTGTAACGCGAATGCGATCTAGAACGAGATCTTGAATGTTTTTTTAATTCATGTACTTCTGTTTCACAATTGTTTTATATCTCTATCTACATGAGGGACATGAGAGGATACTGCGTTGACTTGGTTATTGTGACAGGTCATTTCCCATATCTTATCGCTGATTTCGGCCATTTTTTCTAATTCTCCATCCGTGATTGAGGTAATTCCTCTTATCTGCGTGGGTAATTTATCTAACCATAAAGTTTGTAACAATTTGTCGGAAATTTCTTTGCCTGCAAGGGCTTTCATTTTTCTTAGGAGCTGGCTAGGTTTCATATCCCCTAGATCAAGCTCGCTAACTGTTTTTTTTCCTCTCTTCACTCTCTTTGAAAATTGTTAACAAGCGGTTTTTAGCTAATGTATATTTGTTTTCGTCAGTTGACGAAACGATGTCCCAAATATTTTCGACCACTTTCAAATCTAATTGGGCTATAAGATAATTAAATTTAGTTAGCTCCTGAGTTACGCCAGATAATTCAAACTGCGTTTCCACCTGGTAGAACCATATTTCTGGTTTATTTGCCCAGAATGGAGGTATTTTGACGCTGACCCTTTCTACGAAATTGGGTTGTGCGGTAGTTTGATCCAGATTATCAATTGCGTTTTCGTTGTTAGCCATTTTGTTTCGTGCTGGTCAAATTGAATGCTGAAGAAAGAAAAGATGGGAAAGAAAAAAAGAAACTCACCAAGATGAAGACAAGAAAACTTAATTGACGATTAATAACTAAAAGTTTATATACACTTTACATGTCCAAATCCGGGGTCACCAATGTAGGTTTTCAATGTTTTTAATAAGTACACACTTCACGTGGTAAACGATTTATTTGTTTATACGTTACAAGTTTTACAACAGCCAAAGCACTTCTAACCGCCACTTATTTTTTTGTCGCCACGTGCTCTTGAGCAGTGTTGCCCCATATCCAGATGGATTTAATTATATGTTGAATCCACAAACTTTTTCATAAATTGCAAGTTTTGAGACCTCTACCATCCACGATGATCTACAGCGGTTTAGGGCCACCAGAAGTCTCGATCGAGTTAGAGGCGCTCTTACCGCACTATGGGACCGTCATCCCCACCAGCTTCCTTGATAGGTAGTCAACTCCAAACGGTACGTAATGTAAGGGGTAGCTCTAAACCGTTCATCAGAAGTCTTCGTGAAAATAGCCTAGTATCGTATCAGTTTCTCTACTACTGGAGAGCAATCGAGTAGAAAGGCGACTATTCGCCAATATCGTCTTGCATGGACACTTGAACGTGGGGCTGTTCTCTTCACAGGTGAGTGCCGGTTTGGTTTTGTGGCATTCTGATGACCGAGACCTTGCACGGAAGACATCGAGAACGCTTTGCTTAATGTGCCATGCGTGAGTTACACCTTATTCAAAGACAATCACTTTTACCCGTTATGGGTATGGGGTGGAATGATTCGGCCCCCATCCAACAACGTCTTGTTAATGATAATCCTCGACCTAATGTAGCTACAGTTGACCCCCATTAATTGGAGTCTGTAGCGACAGAGTCTAGCACGTCCTCCTGATATAAATCCCATGGAACACTTATGGGGCATGATGAAGAGACAGGTTAGCATTCATACAGGAAAATGTTCATAAAACCTTACCAGAATTTTTATTATTGTTTTTATAAGCATCCGGTTAAAACCATAGAACAATACATTTTTAAATATTATCTTTAAACATAGATGACGCTCCAATCTGTTAATCATGTGTTTATATGATAATAATCTATTTTCATTAATAAAATAATGAAATAGTCACAATTTTCGTTTTATTAACAAAAGTAGATGTTGAACATTCAGACAGATTAAACGACAAACATGGAAAAACCAAGTTCTCAAATCATCTGTTGTTTTGATTAGTGTAGATACAGTGAGTGTGCGACTGAAATACGGTGTTGATTTAAGAAAGGACCGAAGACAAGGAATAATGAAGACTTTTACCCATCTCATGAATAAGTTGGTAAACCTCTAAAATTAGTCTTTATCATATCCGGGGCGAGTGGATTTTCGGAAGCTTGAGCATTTCCAACGATCTTTTCAACCTTTCCATTTTCTTCCTAGAACAGAGGCAAAGCCCCCAGATTTTGTTCTTGTACACCCTCCAATACCTCGCGATAAGAACCACGTCCCAGAGCAGAACGAGGCCAAGGACGGTCACCAAATTCTTCTGTATCTCGTTCAGCTCCAACTGACACTTTCCAAAGATGTACCCAGACCAAGCTTTCAGCCACACCTTGTAACTCTCGAGGTACCCCATGTCCCGACCAGAAACCGGGAATTTGTTTTTAAAACCGGTCAGCTGTTGTATTTGAAAGTTTATATTTTGATAATTTGTACCCCACAATGGTGTAATGAAATTGTAATGAACCAGAGAATAAAAGGAGTTTTTAGACCAATAAATGAGGAAAACATTAAAAATCAATCGTCGAATTTTTCACTGTTATATTCAACCCATTATATTTCGTGGTTCGACAGACCAAACTTCTTTCAGTTAATTAATCTTTATGTAAGGTAATGGTTGAAATGAAAAAGTTAGAGTCACGAGCGAGATTCGAGCCCACGAAATAAACCCACGGCTAAATACGCCGTTGCTCTACCACTTCACGATAGCTCAAGTGGTTAGAACAGCGGCGTATTGACCCGAAGATCGTGGGTTCGAATCCGGCTCGTGACACTAACGTTTTCATTCCGACCAAAACCTTACATAAAAAGATTAATTAACTGAAAGAAGTAATTTGGCCAATAGGGCACTAAATATAATGGGGTAATATGTAATATAATTATTATCAAAGTTCTCTAAAACATTACACACATATTCACTTAATCAACCACACACACGTACACACAAATACAAAATAGAAATAATTTAATTTAATACAAATACTGTAACTGAAACGATTAACAATATGTATTTGTATGTATTAAAATAGCAAAGACGCAATCAAACGAATGCCCATTCAAAGGATCGTGCCAGCCAACGTACACAAACTCAAATAAAGAGTATCTGAGTATCTGAGTCGTCTCTCTACAAAGACGAACTGTATACTTAGTAAAATTGTCATCCTTGAACTTATATCGAACCAGTTTATTATTGAACAGAAGTGGGATCGGTACTAAATAAAAGAAAAGGTCGTATACTAAGTCAAATAAAGTAAAAGAAATTCTAAAAATCTCTGTGTTGGAAAATAACATAGGCTTGGTTCCCCATACTAAGAAGATTTAAAGGTCAAACGGTGGGACATCGTAAATCATTGTCATTTAATTTATTTGAAGCATTTCGGCCCGTAGAAATCCCTACTAACGTAAACTTAATGATTTTGTGAAATGGTGAACCTTTTGAATCGCAGTGTTGTCAGAAATGTGAAAAGTGAGCCATTTTAGTTCAGATCACATACGACTAAATTACGGTAACTAAATTCTGTACACCATTCAAATAAGAAAGGTGAATATGATTTAAAGAAAATTTGTGGTCTTAAAATATTTTTTTCACAATAAAAACTAAGGGACAGATTAGGTCGCTTGGATATTCTACTCATGTGGTTCAGTATTATTTATAAGGTGGGACCGATCGCCCACCAGGGGGTTCGTACGAACTCCCTACTGATGCACCCGTTGCCGGAGGGTTCGAGTTCAGTAAGCCAGGAAGGCTCTGCCAAAGCAGGGGGGAGGAGAAGGAAAAGAAAAGGGGTAAGGAAGGATAAGGAAGGTAAGGGGCACATTTTGCCTCTATCATTGGTTACTCTTGGCACCGGAGCTGATGGTAGAGCTTGCCTAGGCCCATGGGGAAGGTATGGGATGCCACTCGAGATTCGCCGAGCCATGAGCCTGGGAACGGTGCAGATCAGAAGTCTGTGAATGTGCTCGTCAAGCCACAGGCCGGCTTAAAGCCTTGATCCGACTTGTAGAAGAAAGGTGATCCTCATCTGTAAGAATGGGCCTTGCGAGGTTGACACACGGACACTTACTTTTGGGCAACGTTCACGCATGTGTCCGTCGTGCAGAGAAAGTTTACTCGATGTGTCGCACCTAATTTAAGGGTGCAACTCCTTGGCTCTATATAGAGAGCGTGTAACACCCGATATGAGAATCGTGCTTGAGCACGACGGCGAGTATCTGAGTCCTCTGTTTCGATTCATGGAGAATGGTTGTTTTATTCCATACAGTAATGATAGTTTTGTGTGTTGAGAATTTATTTATTGGCGTGAAAGTGTAATGTGAGAGGGCTGATGGCAGAATACAGAGTTCACGATCGGACCTTCAATTCGGTTAGTTATATAATAGGTATGAGGGATGATGGAAGAGTATCAAGTACTCCACCATTCTAATTGAATGAATGGCACGTAGGTAAGAGTGTATTTAAGGTTGAGTGAGAGTGTTAATGGATTTAGAAACTGCATGCGTTGTGTGCTAAATTGACCAAGGTGTTGATATCACCCGGTACTTAACCTCTGTTGCGAACCCACAAAAAATAATGTTTCTTTCACTTTATTGTTATCTTGTTTATAGACTGATAAAATTTAAATTTACAGAAAATGGGGTACGGAACAGGTGGAATTGCCTTAGTTGAGAATCACCACCAAACAATTTTGTCAATAAATGTATGTTGCGGGTTAATAAAGGATATGCTCACAGCACTGTACAATTATGATTAAAATGTAAATAGTAAATGGTTGTTTCACCGCGCGTCTTTTAAAAGACATCCACCCTGATTTTTTTAAGAAATCCCATTGCTACGCGTGGTGCCATGTGGATCCAGCTAAAGTAAATTGTTTTATCAAAAACTGCTAACCGTAAATAGATTTTTTTTTTTGTATAAGCTCTACACATTCGAACATTTCAATAATTAAAGTTGTCTTTTTTTCAGTTTCTTGAATGAACTAGATGGGGCGTCGGTGACCGCAACGGTTTAGGCGTATTCGGAACCGACATACTTACACAATGGGCTTAAAAAAATAAATATTCAAAATTAAAAATTAAAAACTAAAATTAAAAAACCGGCACCCTGTGGGTTTATATGACCTTTGTGTTCCGAACCCTCGTAAAAAAGTTAGAAAAATGACCTTTTTTCCAAATGGTAACCAACATTTTTATTCACAGATTCAAGTGGATTCGAGTAAAAACGGCGAAATCCATTTCAAAATCAGTTCAGATATTGCCAGAATAACATGTAAAATCAGATACTGCAAACCAAAAGCACCATTGTTTTAAATTAAAAATGAATTTTTGTTTAGGTTTGGTTATTTGATTTGTATCGCTGAAATATTTTTTGGCAGTTTTTTTAAATAGTAAATAAAAATGTTACTCCCATAACGAAGTTGGAAGAAGCCCTGCATTCGAATCCGACATACTTACAAATGAGTGGTGATTAGTGACCGTTAATCGATATTTATTTAGAAAACGTGAGATGCGGTCTGGTGTGATGTAGGTTTCAGAAAAACATTTTCTTTGTCGTGCCAACTTTTCAATCTTTATTGAGATCATCTTCAGGGCCTGGGATTTACAAACATTATTTACATATTACAATTACATTTTGGATGTGGAAAAGTGAGTTTATACAATGCAAAATATATTTTATATATTCAATCAAAGTATTTCTACTCACTCAAAGTGTTTGTCTTCTGTGCAATTGTGCCATTCTTGCGTGTCGGGTCGAGAGTGCCAGTGAGATTTTGCTATTTTGTGTTTATATACGTTGGATTTTGAAGGGATGGGGAAGGATGTCGGTATAGAAAAGATATTTTTGTATAAGGCGTCGGCTTCTTTGAGGTGAAAAGAGCCGACGAAGGGAAAAAATGTGTTGATAATGGTTCGGCCAGATTATCCTTTCAGGATTATATAGAAAGGGATAAATAGGAAAAGGAAAGCTGAATTGTCGGGAAATTAGACTATGTGAAAAATATATTTGATATGTGGAATGTAATGTGATGATATAGGTTTGTTATCTGTATTGAATGAGATTAATGATATTGGCGTAGCTGCGACTGAGTTTACATGTATCTGTTCTGTAATTGATGTTGTGTTTATCTCGGTTGATATAAACTATTTCTAAGAAATTACGTTTATATTTGTTTTGTTCTGTATGTATATTTGGATTTTTGAAATTGTGTTGGTCTTCAAAATGGTGAGTAGCCAGTGCTGTAGAAGTTTTTTTTGGTTTTTGCAATCATAGATATGTTGCTTTACTCTCTTGTTCAGATATTGGGATGTAAGACCGACGTAAGTTGCCGGACAGTTTAAATAGTTGATCTTGTAGACTTACAAATGAGTTTAAAAAAATATTTAAAAAACCGGCACCCCGAGGGTTGATATAACCTCTGCTGTTGCGAACCTTAGTAAAAAAATCGGGTTACTGCATCATAATTGAAGGCAAAAACTTCCAACAAATACAGATAATTCATTTTTTTGTTTTTTCCCTTATCAGTAATCTAAAGAATTCTTTACTTACCTAAGTTATTTTTAAATTTCAAATAAATGTTGCATTAAACCAGATACTAAAATCTTCAAAAAAGTATTTTGACCTAAAAATAATGACGAAGTTTTTGCCGTATCTGATTTAACCTATTATTTTTGCAGTATCTAACGTTTTCGCCAATATTTATAAAATGGAATGAACTTGATGCATCTCCAAATGAACATGCAGCTTACTATTTGAATCGAAAAGGTTCACTTTTTAAACATTTTTTTAAAGAAATTGATAAAACAAATAATTATTGCGATATTCGGAATCAGAACTAATGAAAACCTGTTTAAATATTTGTTATAAGTTGAGTAATTTTTGAAAAATCAGGGGTACTGTAGGAAGCTGACACCTCGTAATGTATTCGTAAGAGAAAAACAATTTAAATTAAAAATAACAAAATTGCTAAGTCGATCAATTTCCCATACATCTGTTTACTGTTTTCTTCACTAAACGACAATAATAATCGTTTGTAATAATTAAACTACATCCGTGAGGGTTTCATAAAATAGTTTATTACAAGTCGAGCTTAAGCTTAGCAGGAGAAGAATGTTAAATTTAAAAAATATCAAAATTGCTAAATCGATCAATTTCCCATAATCTGTTTACTGTTTTCTTCACTAAACGACAATAATAATTGTAATGATAAAACTGCATCCGTGAGGTTGTCTTAAAATAGTTCATTACAAGTCTAGCTTAACGTTTGAAAACTAAATTTAACTACTGATTAAATACAGAATATAATGAACAGTACGAAACATTTCTTGAAATAATCTTGACTGATGATGGAAGAATTTTGTCTTCATTATTAACCATTGTAAAAATGAGGTTGAACCAGGCATTAAACACTACCCCCCTGAAAAGTAGTACACGCAAGGAAAACATCATTTTCTTGGACTAGTGTACATCAATTTTCGAGTTAACTCAGCAATAAACCCGGGCCAAGTATCTATCCTTGGCAAACTGACCGGAAATAACATAATCCGAATTTATTTTCTCCCGTTTACAATAAAGCCGTGTTGTGCAAGTCGTTCTAGGAGTCGGAAGTACTTTCTACCGTTCACGGACGATGATAATGGGTTTTTTTTTACAATGCCCGAATAAGAGCGGACAAAATGTCCTTCCGACTAGGCGACAATGACGTAACGAACGAGGAGGTCTCAGTATTCGTTACGTCCTGACGTCTTCTCCAGACACCCATTGATTTCTTAGGGAGAAACATGCTCGAGAAAAAACGACCTTAAAGACGCCTACATCTGACGTCAGTATAATTCCCGAGTCCAAACCAGTTGCCCTAGATCCTAAAGGACGTTATACATTATAAAATATTTTTAAAATATCAGTAATCGGAACCACAAGTAAACATCCATATAATCTAATGAATCAGATAATTAACTGCCAATCTAGTTCAAATAAAGAAAATGGTTATCAGATGATAGAATGGTTTTGAAAATTGTATACAAGGTTAATGTGTTTATAATGGCCTAGGACAAATATATTATTGTTTATTATAGGAACGAAGAAAATGCTATATGCCCTCCTATATAACTGGACCACCAGAGATTAACATCAAATTATCCTTTTTGTTCAGCTTAATGTAATTAAAACCATGAATTATTTAGAAAATGGTTATTACAAGCAATAACTCAGCTTTACTTGAGTATGTGGATAATAATATAATCAATGGACCCTGCCTAAGCCAGCCTAGTACCCTAATTATCAATCAACTCTTTATCTAATACTAAACGAAAATTAAGATTACATAGTATAAATGATAAATTGCTAATGTAAAGTGCTAAAAACAAACTATGAACCCTTGGGGTGTCGGTGTTTTTGAAAAAACAAAAAATTTGTAAGTATTCAGGGAAGCAGGATTCGAACCCGGGACTTTTACCTTGCAGTGATTAGCGCCACCTAGCCCCTTCGTTTTAAATGTACTGATTTATGTGTGGTGTTTATTGACCATTAATCAATGATTATTGGGAGATCGTGTGATGCGGTTTGGTGTGACGTAGAAAAACATTTTCTTTATCGTGCCAACGTTTCGATCTTTATTGAGATCATCTTCAGGTTTCAAAGTGATTGTTTTCTGCGTAATTGTGCCATTCTTTGTGTCGTCTTGAGAGTGCCCTCCGGGGGGGGGGCACTTGGGCACTCTCAAAACTCGATAAAGACATGCGTGTGTCGTTTTTTTAATCAAAATCAATGATAATACCCGGAAAATTATTATTAAAACTCATTTGACGTTAAACATAATGTGACGGAAAAATTTTGAGAATACGTCAAAGGTAGGTAATCTATTGGCCGGATGTTTAAAAATAACCGGCTAATGTCCAAAAACAAAGAGTCGTACAGGTTACTTATTAAACCGAATATTTCTTGGTCTTTGTTGAATTATTTTTAATTTCTAAATTGCCATAATAATGAAATCGATTTCCCACAGCGTTTACTGGCCATGTTTATGCGACAATTCCATTCCTTTTACGTATTTTTGTTTCCAACCTTTGTTTTTATTCTTAACTTCCTGCTTTCTTATTTTGTTTTCTTTGCCCTCCACCTTCCTCGCCGTACTTTAGGATAAGCCATACCGGCAGACCACCATAATGGAATTTTGAAAAAGTGACCTAAAGTGGGAAGATTTTACTTTAACATCTCTCCTATTCCTCAGTGGCTAAGGGATAAAATGGAGGCAAAACTTTTTAATATTTAATTTAATTTACCAATCGGAATTTAAAAGATTCCCTTCTTGTCTTTCCTCTTGTTTTATACAATTTTTAACAAACACAAAACATAAAATTAACATACATATACAAAAAATCATTTCAGAAAATAAAACATTAAAATAAATAAACATTTAAAAAAATATAAATAGGAAAGTTTATACATTTAATAATTTATAAATGATCAAATTTGGGTTCGAACAATTTAACATTAAACATTATAACAATTTTTGAAATGCATGGTCTATAGTAAAGCTTTTTTTAAATTGAGGGAAAATAACCGGCTTTTTCCTTCCTATCTCCACTATGGCGTTGTGAAAAACTTGATAATTTTCCACGTTATCGGTTTATTTTTTAAGCTGTTGGGGCCATTTACGGATTTTTGTTTGCAGTGGTTCTCTTTAATGTGGAAGTTTTCTCACTCAGAGAATACACGCTCCAAGGTTTCCTCTTTATCGCATTCCATGCAATCTGCCGAATCCGAGATGCAGAATATTTTCATGACCTTTAAATTCCCGTTCGAGCTCAAAAACTGGAGGACCCAGAAGTCGGGCTTAATCCAAGGACCTTTTATCCTTGCTGTTACGCTTGGGAAATTAAAGGTCGCCCTGTCTTTTTTCACATGTGGGGAAGGGTATCTGAGAATGAACAGCTTTAATCCGAGCTGTGGGCCGTGAGGCCACACAGTCTCAGATTCACCCCTCGAGAAAACTGGTCGGGATGGTGTCGACTCGTTCGGCACTTGAACGGCAATCTCATCTGTTTTATTCATCCAGAGGAATCACAGCCCACTTAATGTGGAACTACGGCGACAATGGGTGTTACAAAGTGGCCGAGGCGGGGGGGGGGGCGCAACCTGAAAAGGTGAGCGTCGTGTCCTCGGTCACTTCTTTTTCTCAATAATCCAGGTCGATCGGCATACTTCCTTGAGACCACTCCCAACCCTTGGATGCAAGGGGGGTATCCAGGCACAACATAATGTTGTAGCCTTGGGAGCGTGGCAACCTCTCTAAAGCACAAGCTGGATTCGTGTCGGCCTCCGGGTCGGCAGGGGAATGGGTGCTTTATCAGAGGCACACGAGGGTTAGGGTTCCAGGACTACGGGGTAGCAGAAAATGTTCCAAGTCCAACCCTGCCACATGGGAGTGGACTCATAGTGGCTTTTTGGCGATACTCCTGGCGAGAACTTAGTGTGAAACCGTTTGCGGTTTTCTTCCGAGGGCAGTGTTCCTCTAGGGGGTTAGAAATTCCACTTTAAACAAAACCGCGGCCGGAGCGGATCCGGAAGTTCTTACGCTGAAGGAGCCCCAATACTCTGGGAGATAGAGTCGCCTTTTCTATCTAGGGAGCCGGCGGGTCGGCCCTGGCTGATGCATTTCAGCCATATGAGGTTTCCCTTTGCCGTGCGGCACACTGTCTGGTGCTTAATACAGCCCCATCCACTCGGAATGGACAAGCGGGGAGTGAGGTCCGTCTTGGCCCCTCAACACCTGTACGCTGTAACACCCATCCGGTCGTGATCGGAGGTGCGTCATCTCTCATCTTGAGAATTAAAACGTCCGGTAGGGCCGAAAAGGCTAGGTACGGACGTAAAAGATCCTCTTGTTCTTTTAAGGGCTCTGAGTAAATACGGGAAGCAATGGTCATCTAACGTACCACTGTTCATTTATCCAGTTCTGGAGCATCTTTTTGCCGATTCCCATCTAATTCGTTTATTCCTAGCCAATTTCTTAGCTTTCGATTTCCCACCTCTTTTTATCCTTGAGGAACATTTTATACCTGCATCTTCAGGCGCAAATCAGTCGGTGAGGCTTTTACGATCATTTGCGGGGCATCATTTGTTATAATGCGATACTCCTTTGTCGTCCTCAGTAACGCTATCCGTGCTAATTCGAGCATCATTTTTCCTTTGGAGTTTAGTATTGGGTAAGCTGCTATCGGGATAAAACACTTTTATATATGATAGCCATTGCTGTACCAACGAAGCCCCACACTACTTCGGAGAACTGCCTTAGTTCTGAAAAATGCATTTAATTTTCCCCTTAGTATTCCGTATGTTGCGTGAAGCCGCAATTAATGCGCTTGTTGCTTACTATCACTTTTGGATCATTTTGAAGTGTCCCTTGAAATAAAATTTAGCATTTTCCCGATGCTAGTTGCAATTTTATTTGTTTGCACCACTCCGATATTACTAGGGTAAGAACGTTTGTCTTTTCTTCTAGTTTTTTCTTGGTATTTGCGGCGATCGTTCAAGCCAGGTCGTCTACGAGGTTCTCGAGTCTTTTTAGTTTGGTTATGAGGGTGTCGATAACGGCGTTCCAGCAAATAAGTCCAAGTATAGACCCCTGGGGGCACCCTTTTGCTACCTTGTGCTCGGTTACTGAACGTTTTAATTCAGTCCCTTTAGAGCCTTTAGATTTTCAAAATAATTCCTTGTTGGTGAGAAGAGGTTTCTTGGGCAGTTTTCCTTTTAGATTTCTTCCAGTACGAGACACCATTCTTTGTTGTCACAGGTTCTCTATGTATGTCGAAGAACACTGCTAACGAGTAAATCCCTTTGCTTTGTTTTACATCAGTTATTAGTGTTAGAATTGTCAGTACCGAGATCTTCCTTACAACTGTATTTCCGAGCATTTCTCCTCTATAAGGTGATTTGAGTTTGGACAATATCAGCTTTTCTGAAACTTTACTCAACTTTAATTTTAGGTAAGGTTTTGGTTGAAACGAAAAAGTCAGTGCCACGAGCGGGATTCGAACCTACGACCTTCGGCTAAATACGCCGCTGCTCTACCACTTGAGCTATCGTGGCTTCGATCCACTCGGACACCAACTTCCCATCTCAACCCACCTTTTGAATTTTCCCTCCTTTTTGCCGTTTTTCAAATGTCGTGTAATTTGGTCAATAGACCTCTAAACATAATGAATTTACTTTTAGAGTACGTCCGTTCCGTTTCCTGTCTAAAGAAGTTTTCACCCTAACTTTTTTCCAAATTTCTGGAAAATACACTTCCTTGAGGGATCCGGTAAAAAGGTCCTTTTAGTTGGGGGAATATCTGACTACTCCCTTTTATAAGTCATCGTCTGTCTTTTAAAAGAGTTATTTCATGTGTCTTTTGAATGGTCGATTCATTCTAGATTATTATGTATTGCGTTACGCCTTTTTTCAATGAAGTGTTTAGAAACTGCCATATATGCTGATTAGTTGGTCTGTTATTGTTCACTTTGGAGTATTCAAATATTTCACTATTTTTTGCTATTTTTTCTGGCTTAATACATATAATGGGGCATATTGAATATTAAACTTCTTTTTCTCTAAAGTTCTGTCCCATTCGTACCATCCATATACACAAATTAACCATAAACACCAACACATACACAAAGTTTCATAACGATGTATTAATTTTTTTAAATATTATTTAATAAATTTTATCTTTAAGTTAGATTATGACATAATCATGCTGTTATGTGGAATTATATATTTTTGCAATTGTATGCGCAGAGTATGCAAAAACAACCCTTTTTGGGAAGCGACCTATTCTATGATAAACAAGGGCTACCTATCTTCAAAAGAGGTCGTAATCCTGAAACTCGGATTGTGATTCGGTTTTAACTGTTGAATTTTTTTACAGATAGTAAGTTTGCTCAAGCTCATATGCAAAGAAGAAAAGCTCAAGTACATGTCAATCGGGGAAACAGCCGGAGGACAAGAAATACCGGGGGTATTCGTAGGCGAAGAAAACGGCAATAAGCCCGTCGTACTCATTGAAGCCGGGTGCCATCCCAGGGAGAAAGTGGCCGCCGCGGCGGCTATTTACGCCATCGGCCAATTGGCCAAAGAGAAAAAGGACAAAATACTGACTAAGATATTGGAGACTGTCGACTTGGCCATCGCACCACTACTCAATCCTGACGGTTATCTGTTCGCCATTGAAACCGATGTGAGTATCAGATTTGCCAGTTTTCCGAATAAAGGTTTATCATTTTTAATTAGCGTCGGAAAATCTAATGACCCTAATTAATTAGGTAATTTAACAATCGGGTTCGAATGCAGGGCCACTGGATTCGAACCCGGTACCTTTACCTTACAGTGATGAGCGCCGCGTCATCGCCTAAACCCTTGCGACCAGCGACTACCGACGCCGCCATTATATAACTTTATAAGAAATTTACCAAATCTCAAATCCGCGAATCATTTAACTAGCCTATACAATTTGCAAAAATAAAATTCGATGAAGCAATGTCCCCGATGATTGCTGTTTTGACCCGAAAATCATTGTAAATCTGGACTCATGCTTACTTGTACACGTTTGCAAAATATAATGCAGCACATTATCTGATGGTCACATCAAAGTTACACATAAAAATGATAACGTTAACTCATTTAAGGAAAACTGGAGGAAGAACAGGAACAACACTTTCATCAACCACTGCCGAGGTATTGACATCAACAGAAATTTCTCCTACAAATGGAAAGGTAAGTTTTTCTTTTAAATCTTGACATCAAACATTTGTTTTCTCTTAAAATCGTTTTTACAGAAACGAAAGGGAAAACTATCAAAGCTAATATTTCTGTTCGTATTTGCCGTATAATTTATACACCTTTAAATTTGTGTAATCAGTCAAAATCCGTTGAAGTCATGCAATGATCTATGTACTTACTCAAAATATTTTTTTTTTCACCCTTTCTCTAAGTATTTCTCACGATGTTTCATTTCATACCATAGTTCTATCAAATGTTTTACGCCTAACTTAAACTTCTTAAATTAATATATAAAGCTGTATTTTTAAAAAATATATTTTTTACCGAGATTTGCAACTGCGCGATCATATCAACCCCCGAGATTCGTGTATAAAAAAATTCCATTCGGAAGTATGTTGGGTTCGAAGAAAAGCAAGTTGTCTAGATGCTTTTCTTCGTTCCAGTTGATCATTGGGGGAGGGGCTAAAACTTCATATATGTACTTTAAAAGCTTTTTATTGGGTGAAATGAAAAAGTTAGTGTCACGAGCGGGATTCCAACCCACGACCGGCCAAATACGCCACTGGACCACTTGAGCTATCATGATTTCGAATCCCGCTCTTGACACTAACTTTTTCATTTCAACCAATACCTCACACAAAGATTATTAATAAATATGGCGTGGCCATCACACGTCTTTTTTCTTGTTGCCAAAAAGTATAGTGAAGTAAGGCGAGAAAATTATTAATTAAATAGCTTAAATAAAACTTCAAATTAGGTATTTAACTAGTAGACCATTTTTTTCATTATTTTCAGTGGTCTAGAAAAAAAATCTAATTTAATTTAACGCTAGCTGATAATAAGAAATAAAAACAATTGATTAATTTTTTATCATATTGCAATATGTTTATTGTTACGTTTTGTATAAAATAAATAATAATATATGCCCATGTCTTTTCCTGAAAGAATACTGAATTTATTTTCCCCCTAAGGTATCATTAGTCAACAAGTGTACGGTGTTGACACATATGTAAATTTAAAACTTTATTAACTTTTATTCATAAAACTACTATTTTCTAAGCCTTTTTATTGTATTTTTTCCAGAGGGCGGAGCAGAAAGGATTCGTGACCCCTGTTCCCAGTTTTACTGCGGAAGCGAGCCCTTTTCCGAAGCAGAGTCCTGCGCCCTTAGGGACTTCTTTCTCTGCTTCGAACCAAGGGTGAAGATGTACCTTAGCCTCCACAGCCCCGACCAGAGTATCGTCTATCCTTGGTCCTACGACCTGACTCAACCTGAAGATCGTGAACAGCTAGTAAGAAACTATTTAAAAGTAATAACAAATGTTTGTCTGTGGATCGGCACAATTAGCGGTTCCAACTTTTTATCTGAACGAATACCGATGGTAGTGATTAATTTGAAGCCTACTATTAATAATACAATGTCTATACGTTTGTAGGAAATGAAGAAGTAGGTATAAGTATTGTTAGGATGTGGGATCGTATGGTATCGCTGGCTCTATATAATTTTTTTTAAATAATATTGTTTACGGGGATTTGGAATTGAGCGATCATATCAACCCCCCCCCGTATACTAGGGGTATTTAGTGTGTAATGCTTGTTAACATGCACACGTGCCTCTTCGACTACACCTTATGGTGGGTGTAGTGGCTATATACAGTTACCGGCCACTACCGCTTATGGAATGTTCTCGCCCTCCACTCTGCAGCCAATCAGAATAGAGCCCTTCCGAATATAAGCAGGGACACTGCCTGCAGACCTCAGACTCGTCAGCCCGACGAGTTCTTACCCATCACTAATCAACAACGACAGCAGACTCGTCAACCCGACGAGGTCTTACCTGTCACTAATGGAACATTGAAATCGACAACGACAACAGCAAGGGTACTCACAACATTAGCCTGATTCTCGCTTTCTCAACACAGCCGAGTTGGCTATAAACGCCAACTGCTGCTCTCGGCTAATTGCTGCACTCGAGTCCCTTCGGCCTATGTGGAGTCAACCGACTCACGGCCCCCAGACCTCAGCTAACGGTTCACTCGGTCACCGATCACCACCAACGGCATACGCACACTGCTCCGGGCTCGATGCTACGAAACAACACCGGCCCTTTTTACGGCCACCAAAACTCCCAGTCACTAAAGTGAGCTTTCGGAGGAACAAGATAAGCGTCTGGAAAATGTACTGTTGGGTCAGATTTATTTTCTGCACCACCCGAATATCCAGAGTATTACACCTATATTCAGACCTATTCTGGTTTCATACCTCCTTCGGTAGGAAATATTTCCTAGGCCACTTTCTTTACCAATCAATAAATTCTCGTCGACCTCACTATATTTTCCAGCTAATTCAAATCTTTTATCCATTCTCTTAACGCCCGCTCATCTCCCAGGGACCTATACCTTCCTCGTCATAAAACCTCTACATTTAAGAGGTCCTTCCTTGCTCGAGCCACAAATATCTGGAATTCTCTTACTTTGCCAATCCGCAAAGAAACTTCCCTTACCTCTTTTAAATCCCTCCTGTACAAACATCTCATCTCCCTCCAAATAGAGCCAACTTAGTCCACATTATTTTCAGGTCCTTTTAACAAATAAGAAAGTTTGTTTCTTTCCTTTTCTCGACTTTTATAGTAGTTATGATAGTATTCTTTATTATTACTATTTGCCCTACAAATCGGGTTCGCAACAGCAGATCAATCCTCGGAGTGCCGGTGTTTTTGAAAAAAAGACCATTTGTAAGTATGTCGGATTCGAATCCGGGACGTTAATAAAATTTACCTTACTTGATGAGCGCCGTGTCACCGCCTAAACCGTTGCGGCCACCGACGCCCCCAATCTTATTATTGGTACTATTTTTTATATTTGGTACAATATTGTGTGTTTTATGTCAATTTATTTCAATATATATAAACGTCAAACTTTATTAATTCAAGTGCCAGATTTACAAAAAAAACTTTGTGACCTTATTGATTTTCTTAGGGGTCTCTACTCCCTAAATAAAGGTTTTTTCTCTCTTAATCAAAATTACACTATACAAAAATAACTTCGTGATTGAAAGAAACATTGTCAAATTGATATAAGTTAACATTTTTATCTTTGTTAAGTTTTTATAAGGTTGGATAATGTAATCCCAAAACGTAGTAGTTAAAACACATTTTTAAACTCAGAAAAAAAAAAAGCACCAAACATAATATTTAACTAGACAGGAAAGAACTGGTTTATTTTAAAACAATTATATACTACATACCATTTTATTTGAAGGGCAATTAGCCCACGGCTGAATAGTACTTGTTATCTTACATAACGCCCTTCTATCCCTCGTCGGTACAAAAAAACTTTCTTTTTAAAAATTACATAAACTGTAAACTACCTTATTTATTTATATCTGATGAAAGGAAAGTTGTAGCACTGATGACTCTAGACTTGACGGAGTTCGTGTCATCCTCGATTTAGTGATAGAGTGTAAGACAGTATAGCATGTCTTCAGAATGTTTATGCTATGCGTTTGGTCGAACTAAGATAGTTTTAAAATTGTTCCGCAATGCTAATTACTCTAAGTTGTTATGAAACAACTTTTGAAGTACAAATATGGAGTTTTAGCCCCCCCAGTGATCAACTGGAACGAAGAAAATCAACTAGACAACTTGCTAAAGCGTTTCTCAGGCTAAATTCGCGGAAATGGACATACACTTTTTGACCCGGCCTGCTTATATTCCAAAGATTCGGCCACCTGAAGTTTTAAACAACCAGGGTTCGAAATTATTATGTTTCCTTTAAATTAAAATTTTTATCTAAATCCATTATGTTTCGTAGTCCGATTGACCAAATAACTTCTTTCAGTTAATTAATCTTTATGTAAGGCATTGGTTAAAATGAAAAAGTCTGCGTCACGATCGGGATTAATCCCGATCGTGACACTAACTTTTTCATTTCAACCATTCAACCTTTTACATAAATATTAATTAATTGAAAGAAGTTATTGGTCAAACGGACCACGAAAAAGAATGGATTTAATAAGTAAAACGAAGCATATCTTTACTAAAGCTCTCCGTGGCCATTTTATTTGTCGCCGAGAATCGAATCCTGATTACACTACATTTGAACAATTGCAAAAAGGAGGGAAAATTCGAAAGGTAGGTTGAGATGGGAAGTTGGTGTCCTTGTGGGTCGAAGTCACGATAGCTCAAGTTGCAGAGCAGCCGTCGTGGGTTCGAATCCCGCTCGTGACACTGACTTTTTCATCTCAACCAATTCCTTACATAAAGATTAATTTTTATCTAAGTTGGTAAAAGTACATCCGTCCATTTGCAATGAACTTTTTACAGGCGGAATTGATTTTTTATTTATCGATTAATTTGAAGTATAACCAAGTTTTGTTGACTATACAAATTTTCTTATATAAAGAAGATTTACATTGCGATCGCATTTTTTGTAAAGAATCATTATCGAACCGAATCCGGACGATATGTCGTAGGACTGCCGTTTAGCTGAATCCCACCATAGCTTGAGAGTTCTCGCTCCAGGGCTTTCACACGTTTCCACAACATAAAAAGAAAATTAGATAAATCCCCAGACTTGAAAATCGAATATCACAAGTTCATGGAAAAATACACAGGCTTAAAGCATATGTCTTGTTCAGTCAATCAGGGTGCTTACACCATACAATTGCGTCGTTAAAACAAGTTGAAACTCCGTGTCGTTTTCAATTTTATCTAGTCTTTCTCGCAACTGCAACGACTTTGTGCCGGTCACAAGGCTCAAAAGGATAGTCATAGTAGTATTCTAAATTTTCGTCGTCACCCGATCGTTTTCACCTGCGACGTTCAGAAGTACAGGCCAATTCTGCTCAGGACATCAGATTATCATCAGAGAGGGAGAGAGGGAGGGAGGGAGGGAGGGAGGGAGAGAGANGTGGAGAGAGGGGAGAGGGAGAGAGAGGGGGAGGGAGTGAGAGAGAGATGGGGGTGAGAAAGAGGGAGGGGGGTATACAAAAAAACTATCGTTGACACAGTTAGAAAGTGAAAGAGTGGAAGAGAGCGAGAGGAAAAAGAAACTTTCGGGAGTTAAGTAATACAAGAAAATGCGATCCAATAAATGATATTAGTAATTCCCAAATATTAAATCAACTTTTTATATTTTTACGTTTTTCTTAATCGTCTTAAAACAAAAATTCTATAGTAATTAAGAGAGTAATTTTTCAAAAAGTATATTGTACTGTAACATTTCTCATCAACCATCTTTGCTAAAGAACTTTTATAAAATATTTTTAATACGATTCAGTTTTGCCTATTTTCTTATTCAGGACGCAATTGTCATTTTTGTTTTTGTCGTTAATAAGCTGTGGGTTTTTTCCAAATAGAAAACGGAAATTTGCAATTTAGCCGGTCTAAAGATTGGATCCAATAACGACGTTTTCCTAAGCGTGTCCACTTCGTTCCGATGAACCTCAAGGATTTTGGCCAATAATAAATTGACCAATTGACCAATCGTTCATTTAGTAACGAAACGCCTTTTCACGGGTTGTTGACACTTCTAATTGCGCTCAAAGAATCTTTTAAGCGTGTATGCAAAAATCCGTTGCAATGACGGAAAAATGCAATAATTTTAATTTGGAACGTTTGTATATTGTTTTCGCAAAAACAACAAGGCGTTTTTACTTTGGACAGACCCCCCACGTGGTCTCTGGTCTCTTCTTCCAATAACCCTTTATCTGTGGTTCGATGGAAATTCACCCCACTGAAGCTTAACGTCACTTAAAGCAACCCCTTTCTAGCTCTTTTAGCTGTGTGATTGCATTTGGGGCAATATTTTTGTACAAAGCATGCGGTTTGAAATAAGGGAACATCCTCAATTGGAAACAACGCTCCTTATCTTCCAGCTAATATCCGCTGGAACCGGCACTTTTCAGGAGTATACAATAGCTCTTCAAAGTTGCATTGACACTCAAAAACAAAAACCCGGACCACGTATTTTATTAAAAAATTCTTATTTTCATGTAAACCAAATTAAACGAGATCAGAAATTCATGAGTTTTAATAATAAATAAATCCTTTTATTTAACCTGCATTAAGTGAATATGTGTAGAGATTAGTGACCGTTAATCGATATCTGAATAATTAAGTGAATAATTTGCTTGACAGCAAGTTGTTGTTCAGAGCCACAAAAAATAAATTATACAAAATAGTTTAACATAATAAAACGAAAATAGAACCTTCTAACACAATGTAAATATAAAATACATACTAACATACATTTCTAGATGTATGTAATTCTAAAATAATAAATTACCAAACAGGTACAATCTTTTTAGAAATATTTTTTTTAAATTCAAGAAAGTTTGTACAATTGTAATAAATCCTTGCTTTATGATTATACAAAACTAAGAGTAACAATTAATGAAAAATTACAATAACTCGATGCATTAACTTTAGGTAAAGAAGTGTGTTTCTTAGTGACTTGTTGTTTCATAATTTGTTGAAGTCGTGAGGGCGCTCAAGAATGAGGTAGTTTTGAAAAACACCTTTTTCATTTTTCGCCGGCGTTTCGACCTTTAGTCGGGTCATCTTCAGTAGATAAAGTGTGGTTCTATTCTTGTGGTGTCATATAGGTTTTGTGTGAAAGTGTTGCAAGGTAAAGTGTTCACAACACTTTCATACAAAACCAATATGACAACACAAGAATAGCATAACACTTTACGCCACAATTTCGGCTAAAATTGAAGAAGGTTTTTTTCTAAACTACCTTGTTATTGACCGCTCCTCACGACTTCGATAAATTAAGATAAAGCTAATCTTATTATTGGTACTATTTTTTTATATTTGGTACAATATTCAATATTGTGTTTTATTTTAATTTATTTCATTATTTATTCTTTTATTACATTCCCTGATCNGGGTTCGCAACAGCAGAGGTCATATATCAACCCTCAGGGTGCATGCAGGGATCCAGGGCCGCTGAAGTGATTTTATTTATAATAAATTGATTTATAGACGTGAAATTTCTCAAAATTCAAAATTTACGAAAAAGTTTGCGGATTCTACGAATAATTAAATCAATAGGGAATTTAAAAATTAAATTAGAATCAAAACCACGCCTAAACATTTTAATTTATTAGTAAGTAACAAAAACCATTTAATTATGACGGTTTGAAAGAAAATTCACCAAAACACGGAAAATCGGTTAGTTATAGATCAAAATTTAACTTAAATTTATTGCCTGGTTTTGCTCTTAATTATCTTTTCTGGCCTCAAATTTATTGCCTGGTTTTGCTCTTAATTATCTTCTCTGGCCTCGCGAAGGACCTTAAGTATTTTGGCCATCTAGTAAATAAGTGACCAGATTTCATCTTGTGAAAAATAAACCCATTCTTCAACAGGTTTTATGCTATTCAACGCTTGTTGCAGGCGTCGAACGATGTCTAGCCTGTCTCTTTATCATATCACATAAGAGTTCTTTATGATTCATGTCAGGAGAACGTCCTGGCCGATTCATTGTGGTAAATCTTATGTCCTTCAAGTAATGGGTGAGCTACATGCGATCGAGCATTATCATGCATTAACACGAAGTTGTCTCCAATAAATGGAGCGAAAGGGTCCACAGCTTACAGAAAAAATTCCTCGATGTACTTTATGGCAAGCAAAGATCCATTCTACACGATAATCGGTTCGGTACGACATGGACACCATAACTGACTGTCTTTGAAAAGGACGTGACTCACGCATGGCACATGAAGCAAATCGTTCTCCACGTTTTCTGACATGGTCCCTTTCATCGGATTCAGTCATTGGGGACTTGTGGTTGAGTTGTTAGGGAGTCTGATTCTCGTATTTGTTATTTTAGTTGTTCTGGGTTCAACTTTGTATATTAGATTGTAGTATATTAGATTATATTATAATTATTAGAGAAAAAAAATGTCCCCTGCTGCAACTACTGTCACCTAAAAGCATAGTTGGACATTAAGCTCTATTGTATGACAGTAATTACTTTACTTTAATTCAGTTTTTCAGCTTGTATAACTATAATTTTTCTTTAGTTTTCATAAGAAACTTTTGACCATCCAGGTAATCTTAAATTAGAATCACTTTATGGGAAAATTTCTCAAAAACCATTAATTATGCTTCAAATGGTTTCAATTAATAATATGGGTGGTTTGTTTACTTTATTACCTTTTAATTATTACTAAAAAGAAATTACAAGTATTTAGGTTTTTTTAATGTTTATACATATCTTTTATCCATAGGAACTTCTAGCTTGGAATGTAAGTGACAAAATCAGAGAAAAATTTTACACAGAATTTGATGTTGGGCAGTCTTCATCTCTCATAGGTGAACTACAAATTAAAATATAGATTTTACTCAATAATAAATGCCAATTTATTTTTGCAGGTCGTACGGCAGGGACAAGTCTCGACTGGGCAAAGGCCATTGCCAATGTAAAATACTGCTATAGTATCTACTTGCCAGGTCCGCAATATGGCTACAACATGCCACCTGAGCTCATACCTCATTTTGGACATATGCTTCTGGAAATGATAGGTACTTTCGTTCAAATATTTACGCCCAGGCAGAATGGAGAAGGTAAATGTACAAAAGACAAAGGGGATAAAAATTCAAATGAGGGTCCAAAATCAAAACGTTCCATTTTACAAATGAAGGGCACCGATGGATCTGTAGAGAACAAAGACAGTGTAGAACAGAATAAAAACAATGCTGTAAAAGGGGAAACAGAAGAAATTCAATTGAAAGACAAGGAAACACCTACAGAAAACAAAAATAAAAATGAAGAACAGGAAATACCGAAAGATACTAAACAAGAAGCCAAATTGGCAAACAGTGTGGAAACCAAATCTGCTGATGAAATTTTTAATACATCTGATAAAAACAACAAAGAAACTAAAGGAACGACAGTTGTTGAACAACCGACTCCGAGTATTAACCAAGCTTTGGAAGATATTTTAACAAATAAAGAGAATCCAAAAGAAGCAGCAGAACATAAAGAAAACAATCTTTTAGAAAGTATATTTGACCTAAAAAAAGAACCTAAAGAAGTAAAAATAAACATTCAGAAAGAAAATCAGATAACAACAATAGCAGATAACAAAACAAGAAAAACTACAGAAAAATCTGAAGAGAATAAAGCACAACAGGTTAAACAAGAGGTTAAAAATAAACAAAAACTTAACTTGAAAAGAGATGTTATAGTAATTAGAGACCGGCCAACAGCTGAAGCCATGAGAAAAAAGTCACAATATATAACACGTGATATAAAAGAAGGAATTAACATGAGTAAAATGAAGGGTAACAAAGTGGAAATAAAAAAGGACGAACCTTGTAAAACAGTTATTAAACAAGAAGCATCAAAAGAAACAAAAGACGAAGAGAAAAATGAAGTGTGGATAAAAGAAGCAATCAAAAAGGTCAGTAAAAAAATGGGGAAAAAACCGAAAAAGGCAGAAAAAAATACCGGCCCAAACAAAACATGGATTAAAGATACGATAAAAATGGCTGTTAAAAAAGATGGAACTAAGCAAAAGAAAGTATCAAAAAAAGCTCCTAAAGATCGGTAGAATAAATGGATGGCTAAACAGATTTTACTAAGCAAAAATAAATGTTTTGAATTTACTTCATTTTTTTTGCTAACTAAAAAAATCATAATTGATAAGTTAATTATTGTCCCACTTCAGATAGTAATCTTTGAGAAACACAATTTAATTTATTAATTAGACCATCCCTTATATTTTTAAACAAATGAGATGAACGAACTGCAATTTTTCAAATAATTTAAGACTAAAAATTATACAGTTTATAACAGAATGAAATATTAAATAGATTAGTAAATATTATCTATTGCAGTTATTATTCATTTATTATTTTTATCTAATGTTTTTAAATTCTAAATTTTTATGTATGTTTTTTGTACTCTTAACTGTCCAATTGTGGGTCATTTTTGACCCGTTTGAACTGCAATGAAATGAATAAAATCTTTGACTGCTCTAATTTTCTAATTTGATCCATTTGGATGAATGAAGGTAAAAATATAAGCTAGTACAGAAGGGGGTTAGTACAGTTATAAAATGCTAAACAACAAATAAATATATTTGACAAAACAGATACACAAAAAATGCATTGGAAAAAATCAACAAAAGAATCATATTTCCACACCTAAGTTCACAAAATTTTAAGATTATCAATATTCAGAAGAGACATAAAGAAATATTGGAAGTATTTGTTATATCTATAAATAAACCAAAGTTTTCTGTATCCTGTCTGTTGAGGAAACTATATTATTAACTGTTCCCAATTAAAAATTTTAAACCTAATTTGCTTCATAAATCAATACGTTTCCCTCTTTGTAGGTTGCATTACATTGGTAAGTTTGGTCAGCCATTGCAATTTCTTAATTGTGAAATATTTTATAAACCTAAGTAATTTAAAATTTTACTAATAACCAATCAAAAACAAAATAAACCTGAAATTAGGATTGAATGCATTGGTCAAACGAATGTATAAATTTTAATCACAATCTAACCAACCTTTGTTCTAAAATTCGTTTAAATGTTCAAGCTGGTTTAAAATATGGATGACTGGTTTGATATCAGCGTAACTGTACAATCTGCAATAAATTAAGTACTTTTTTAAATTTATCATTCTTGTTTTCTTAGTTTTGAAAACAATGTCTAAAAATTGCGTCTTTACCCAAAAAGACAAAAGTATAATTTAAGTAAAGTATATTTTAATTAAAAGTATAATTAGAGCAATTGACTTATTAAAATTAATTATGGCATATTTCTTATTATTCTTATATTTTCTGTTTAAATTAGAAAATAAAATGCTTTTATTAACATTGATATGTTTATGGAGGCATGAGAACATTTTGGAAATAAATGTATATTTTTATTCATAACACTTTAATTATATATTTATCATTGATAAGTACATGAAAACTTTTTACTTGAATGTGAGTATATAGTTGAATTGAAAAATAAACTCACTTAAATGTTTTTTTGTTTTGTTTTTCTAATGAAATAAAATTAAATACTTACAAATAGATGTTCCAATTCCAAACTTACGAATAAAAAATATATAATAAAATCTATTGTTTCTCAATAAAACCTCAGTAAAATATTATATATAAAATCAGCTCACTAATGTTCCTCCTTCGATCTTTTCATTTTTTTTGTTTTTTGTTTCCTCGTAGGGAGAGCTCGAGCGAATAAAATAAAACTGTGAGGGACAAACTCTGGCAGAGGACACAGTGAACGGCTTGACATTTGTGTTTTTAAATATCAACCATTTTGTTTCTGACCTAGTTTATTTCCTTTCAAGAAAGTCAGTGCTGTTGCCTTTTCATCCTCCTTTCTAGTTTCTTCTGTTTTTTCTCGTCCATCTCCTGTGACGGTGCTTCTTGGAAGAAGTACACTGACAAAATGTTCACCCAAACAAAGTACAGCGCTCTCCCCGGTGCCTAAGACAAAATTAAATTAATGCCAAATGCACATTTTTGTTTGTGTGTTTTAAGAGGCCTACCAATAACATCAGAAGCCAAAAATAATTAGATATAAGGGAAAGAAGTTGTGATCCTGAAGTCAATATAATCATATCCTTCAAATGCCTAAAAAAAAGCTTTAGTTACTCATCAGAATCAACAAAAACATAATATTGATAGACGTAAAGCATACTCGGCAATTCCGCCGACCATGTTAAGATCTATGCCAGAATCAACAACCTGGCCTTTGTCACCCAGAGTTGGTTTAGCCATATGTGCCATAAATTGCAGGCTCCCTAAATAAGCCACAGATGAAATTATAAACATAACCTGCAACAATTGTATCTGTAAGTTTTATTCACATTTTTATATGGCTATGTATGTATGTATCTATACATGATTTTTTTTACTAAGGTTTAATTATAACTTTTGTTAAGTAAGACATGTTATTGTGTTTTA
Source organism: Cimex lectularius (assembly GCF_000648675.2). NCBI lineage: Eukaryota > Metazoa > Arthropoda > Insecta > Hemiptera > Cimicidae > Cimex > Cimex lectularius. Next base: position 423,954 of record NW_019392993.1, read on the forward strand.
CTGTTTTATAGGCTCAAAAAACTGTTAGATTCCCTTTTCTTGCCCTCTAATATGTTTATTAAAGGGCATATAATTTTTTTTCTATTTTATAAATAATTTTCATATTTTTCCCAGAGATAAAATGGTGTCACAAAAAATATTTTCTATTCAAAATCCAGAAGACATTGCGAAAATTCATGTACTGATGAAAATGGTGACGAATTTATATTTGCAACAGGACAGTCTTGAAGAAAGTTTTTGACACCATAAGTTGGAAAAAGCGCATGCACACACGCACACACACGCGCACACACACACACACACACACACACACAAATGCATACATATCTATATATTTATATAATAAATATATTTAATCTATATTTCCAGTTCTTATGCAAAGACAGTTGAGAACAAAAATTAGTGGGGGATTCAAGGGGGGGAAGGGATTCAAACCCACGACTTTAATCTGCCGGTGCTGTAATCACTTGGACTATCTGAACCTTAATCACCTGAGACACCAACTTCTCCTCTCAACCGGCTATTATTTAAATTTCCCCTTCACCACTAATATTCAAACCTCGTAGCATCATTTAGATGCATTACAATATATGATTAGCAATGATTAGTTTTGATGTAAGGGCAACATCCATTGATTATAATTATTTAATTAGATTATTTGGAGATTGTGAGATCTACACAGAAAACAAACACTTTGAGTGAGTAGAAAGACTTGGATTGAGTCTAAAATTTCTATCATTGTATAAATTCATTTTTTCACATCATACATGTATCTGTATAATTTAAACAATATTTATAAATCCCAGGCCGTGAAGATGATCTCAATAAAAATCAAAACGTTGGCATGATAAAGAAAATGTTTTTATAAACCTATGTCACACCAGACCGCATCTCACAATCTCCAAATAATCATTAATTAACAGTCACTAAACACCACACACTTATTTAATTATGTTGAACTGGCTGACTTACTGGGTCTCTCTCCACTTTCATTTTTTTTTCGTTATCCAAATGCATTGTGGCATTGCGCCATCTTCCATGAGGAATGGTCTGTCACTTTGTCTGAGTTGGGCTTATACAAGGTGTTCGGCTACTCATGTTACAAATTTTGCCAGTAGATTCTACATTAAAAATGGGACAAAAAGTCCTAATTAACTATGGTCCGAATCTCAACAGTTTCAGAGTTATTCCACTTTTTCTGATTTTTTAAATTTTCAGGACCTTGCTTCAAATAAACAATGATAACACCAAAACTAAAAGGTTTTGGACAAATCCGTCAATATTATTGAAAAATATGTTAGATTTCCAATAAGATGTGATCAATACTAAACTTGTATGTGTTTAGTTTTTGAAATAAACGTTTTAGTAGTGAGAACTTTGAAAAATATTTCTTTTTCAAAGTTGAAAAACTTACTATGGTGATTTTAAACTACTAATTCCAAACCTAGAGACCAGCAAATTTTAGTAAACACTCCATTTAATATCCATTTTTAATTACTTTTTTCAAAGATGAAGAAATTTATGAAGGAAAGGAAAAAACCGTGATTGAGGATTGGTAAGGTGAAAATATTAATAATAATAAAAAATAAAAAACTTAAGGAAATTTTAAATGGAATTATTAAACGTTTATGAATTTTGATTTGAAATGCTCTCCACCCTCCGCAATGTTTTTTCGACACGCTGCTGTCGCATTAAACCTGCAAAACCCGTACATAAGATGTATATCAGTGTATCCTTCATTCGAAAAAGTAGCCATGGTGTTAGCAAGATATCACATAGATAAAAAAAAATTTTTGAATCTTAAAACTCTTTTATTCCGGAGAATAATAATTCAATAATCCTTTAATCAAAGTTGCAGGCGTGTTGGTAAATAAGTAAACACTTGCACTATTTCGGTTTCAAACCAAAATTATAAAAAAAAAAGTTTAATAAATTCATTCAAAATTTCTTTAAGTTTTTTTTTCCACCTTACCGATCAGCCAGACACGGTTTTTTCCTTTCCTTCATCAATTTCTTCATCTTTGAAAAAAGTAATTAAAAAAGCAATTTCACAACTAAAAAGGAAATTAAATGGAGTGTTTTCTGAAATTTGCTGGTCTCTAGGTTTGGAATTAGTAGTTTAAAATCACCATAGTAAGTTTTTCAACTTTGAAAAAAAAAATTATTTTTCAAAGTTTTCACTACTGAAACACTTATTTCACGAACTAAACACATACAAGTTTAGTATTGATCACATCTTATTGGAAATTCAACGTAGTTTTCAATGGTTATCAACAGATTTGTCCAAAATCTTTTAGTTTTGGAGTTATCATTGTTTTATTTGAAGCAAGGTCGTGAAATCGTACAAAATCAGAAAAAGTGGAATAACTCCGCAACTGTTGAGATTCAGACCATAGTTAATTAGGACTTTTTGGTTTGATTTTGAATGTGGAATCTACTGGCAATGTTTGTAACATGAGTAGCCAAACATCGTGTATAGCATTACACATTACAAACTTACACAATGCCCCCAGCAACAAGGAATGGACCCAACACTATACAAATCCTACTCATACAAGGTGACAGACAGTTCCTCACTGAAGATGGTGCAATGCCAAAACAAATTGAATAAGTGAAAAAAATAAATAAATAAATAAAATAAAAATAAAAAGAGTAGAGACAAGCTCCGTGCTGGTTCAACATGAGTTTACCAACTCACAGGCCAAAACACATCAACTCTAATTATTTAATGGGCTATCTGTTTATTATTAATCATTATTTCCAATTTTTATGCAAATACAGTTGAGAAGAACATTCTAATGCTGCTCATGACACTATTTTTTCTCAACCATTTTTGCAAAAAAATTGGAAATAATAATTAATAAAAAACAAATAACTAATTAAATAAATGTATGTATATAGCCAGGAGAATAGGTGGAAGCCCTCCACGATGAGCCATATTTAGTTGTTAGAAGAAAGTAGTAAGCGGTCAATTTTTTTTTAAATATGCAAGATTAAACATACGGCATAAGTAGGTAGACAAATTATCGGCAGCCAAAATAATACAAATGTTACTTACTATATTGAAAAAGGTGAAAAACTCAAAGAATATGAACATTACGGCCAGGTAGATGCCAGTCGCACCAAGCACCATTGTGCGGTAGAAGTTCATAGTTTCCGCATTTTCTTCGACTATCTGCTTTTGACCTTTTGTCCCTTGCTTTCCTTTTGGAGGCTGAAATCAAATAGACTCATGAAATATTTCAGAGAAGAGTAGGGAAAAAAACATGACTGAACTGTTAAGTCAATAAATAAACAGTAGTAAGTGATAAGGCAAAACACTCAATACTCACAGACATGTTAATTTGATTTTCCTTGGAAATTAAACAAAACGGGCCGTCGTGTTAGGACGTGTGCTAATTCGTGCTTGATTCGGTTTTTGGATTGACATTTATTTCCACGTTGGTCAGCTACGAGACCCTTCCGAAACCCACAACCACCTTCATCTGTTAAATCGGCTTCATCTTTGGGAGGTTTCGCCGGCTGAGGGCATCATCAATAATAATCCTTCGGCACGCAACTACGCTACGACTTGACAAGCAAATAAAATTGATAAATATTGATGAATTTATTACCATAGCGTAGAAACGTGTTTATTATTATTGCATTCCAAAAGACGCAACTTCTTACAAAAAAAAGTTAAATGCTAAATGGACAATAACTTGAACACAAATAGCCTTGTGCTGCAGAGTTGGCTTAATATCTAATAAATTATTTTATTTTAACAATTTAATGATTTGGTTTAGTTGCATATTTACATATAAGTTTACTGTTCGTATTCTGGTGTAGGAACCATATTTAAATATTAGCTATTTATAAAAGTATAAATTTAAGTTGGTTTTTTTTTTTTTTTTAATATTAAATAAATACATATTATCAACAGTTATCAATAAATCCTAGCTCAGATCTAATGTACTATCATGCTTATACAATTTTGTAATCTGGTTTAAGAACATTATTCACATATTAGCAATTTGTATAAATATATTTTTTTATTTAAGCTTTTATAATTTTGGTTTAAAAATATTAGGTAAATATTATCAATGGTGGCAATAAATCTTAGCACAGATTATAGCACAGCATAATATCTAATAACTATCATACTTATCCAATTTTGTAATCTGGTGTAAGGACATTATTCACATATTAGCAATTTGTATAAACTTATTTTTTTAAAGTTTTAATAATAATTATGGTTTAAAAATATTAAATAAATATTATCAATGGTGGTAATAAATCTTAGCTCAGATTATAACACAGCATAATATCTAACATACTATCATATTTATACAATTTTGTAAACTGGTATAGGGACATTATTTACATATTAGCTATATATAAAAAATAAATTTAAGCCATTTATGTTTAGTCATCTAGTTGACCATATTAATTATTTCAATTAATTATTCTTTTCATCTCAATCAAAACATGACATAAAAAGAATAATTAATTGATAAAAATTTAAGCTTTTTTAAATTCGTTTTATTATTTAAAATATTAAATAAATATTATGAACAATGGTGGCAATAAATCTTAACTCAGATTATAACACAGCATAATATTTAATATAATATCATATTTTTTACAATGTTGTTATCTGGTGTAGGAATATTATTTACAGATTAATATTCAATATTAGAAGTATCAACCACTTTTTCACTTATGAACAATCTGGATCAAGGTAACTGCCAAGCTGTCAGCCTATTTTAAGGTCATCATCATGACATATTATTTTTATTATATATTTCTACAATTGATTTAACAACCAATATAATTATACAAAACTTCATTAAATATGTCTATAGATTGACATATTTCAGTTTTTTCAGGTAATCTCAAATTTCCTTAAACTAACCCAGTCCCAACAACATATCAATCTGCTGATATGTTTAAAGTTGTTCTGTAAGTTCTATATAGTTACATTGATTGTTAAATCAATTGTACAAATATGTTGTAAAAATAATATGACCTGATGATGACTTTAAAATAGATGGAAAGATTGGCAATAGTAACTAAATTTGCTTTCTTCTTCAAGACCATGCCTTGATCCAGAGTGTTTGTAAATGAAAAAGTGGTCAATACTTCTAATACTGAAGTCATATTTTTTACAAACACTCTGGATCAATGTATGATGTTCAAGAAGAAAGCAAATTTAGTTACTACTGCCAAGCTTTCAACCTACTTTAAGGACATCATCAGGGCATTTATTTAACAATCAATATAACTATAGAGAACTTACAAAACATCATTAAATATGTCTATAGATTGACATATTTCACTTTTTTCAGGTGATCTCAAATTTTCTCAAACTGACTCAGTCCCAGCATTGCCAAGGACTGTTAACAGTATGTAAAAACATAAGACATATTTAAGATTAGGGATGGTTAGGGGTTTAAAAAAAAAAAAAAAAGGATATTTAAGGTTGTTCTGTAAGTTCTATATAGTTACATTGACTGTTAAATCAATTGTACAATGTAAAAATAATATAGGCCCTGATGATGACCTTGCAATAGTTGGAAAGCTTGGTAGTAGTAACTAAATTTGCTTTCTTCTTCAAAGCCATACCTTGGTCTAGAGTGTTCGTAAAAAATATGATGACTCCACTGGTCATTTGACAAAGGGGTTGTCTTGAGATTTTTATTTTTGATTTGTCATGTCTTTGCTTTTGTTTGTACTTGAAAGAACAACTGTTTAAGCGTGTAATATTATGGAGATTGATTGTTTTCAAGTTGTATTGATTTAAAAAAAAATTAAAAATGAATTAGAAAAAGGCGCCGTTATCTGTTGGAGCTTATAGGTCGAAAGTTGTCAAAAACATAGAATTAAGAGTTAACCCAGGTGACGTTTTTTGCTTTTAGGCATCGACTTAATTTTACCCGTACTTTGTAATTTCGTGTGTCAAAAAACGACTAAAACACATATTTTTGATTTCCACGGCACTTTTCGGTCCCGCCCTTCAATAATGAAACATTTCGATTTGGAATCCGTTGATGTCGTCGTTGACTCCGATGCTTCTGGATCTGGAGAGGTTTCCCCCATGTCCTTCTAGTTTGATTATACTCCAGACCCGCACGTCAGTTTCTACTGTTTTGGTTGTCCAACTTTCGAAACCGGGGGCCCAAAACGGATTTAAATGCATCCCTGGACAGGTGCATTTAAGCTATGCAGGAAGGAGTTTCTGACGGGATTTAGGTGACGGGGTTTTGCCAAAGACCTTTAATCCTATCCAGGTACGTGATTAAGGAGGAAATGGATTATGAATTCGGCCAGTATAGACGGGAAGCGGACCCAAATCGCTGCTGTTCGGGCTTGTTTTGGTGCATCAAGGTGAGTCACCACTCATCACCAATCCATTGGAAGTCTTGTTCAATACTTAGGCTTTGCTCATGAACAATAGTAAATCCCTTTATCTATACTGTACTATATCACGACAATAATATAAAAATCTAAGTTCATTCATTTTACTTTCACATTTACTCTAACAATGGATTGGTTTATATATTTAATATCTCCCTTCTACTTAAGTAGCTTGTTATTAACTTAATCATAACAGTGCTCCATTCCTCCTGTATGAGGTGGCTAGTTTTATAATTTGATCTTCACTGTCCTGAACATGTCAGACATGTTTTAACCCATTTCAGCATCTTTAGTGCCAGGTCGACATTAACACTGTACCTATTAACTTTGAAACCTTGGTCACCTGATAGGTGTGGCAGTAAACCTAAAATATGGCTCTCCTGCAGTCATGGGTTCGATCCCCACTGTCTGCTAAAGGCAAACTCCTGGTATAATGACGGCTCCAAAACCGACAAGGGTATGAGAGCTGGAGTCTTCGGGATGAACCCAAAGACCAAATTGACGGTAAATAAACGACAGTTTTCTAGTCTGAAATCACAGCAATTGAACAATGCACCAGAGAAATAAAAAGGCTAGGAATACATTCCTGGAAGATAGCCATCTAGTCAGGCAGCACTAAGGGCCCTAGCCTCATGCGAGGTGAAGGCAAAGAGTGTTTGGAACTGCATGGAGGCCCGGGCGGAAGTCAGCACCACTAATGACCTGACCTTGGCATGGGTCCCTGGGCATTCAGGGCATAGAGATGGTTAGGTTAGAGGCAACAAAAAGTTTGACATGTTGGCCAACATGGACTCTAGGTCCTTAACCCTACTGGTGGCCTAGCATCTTGCTACGAAAGAGGAGACATCTTAAAAGGATCCTTAATGAGTGCAACACCTGGTGGAACAAGACCACAGGTATGAGGCATGCGAAGAGTTTCATAGAAGGACCATCTGTAAAACTTACAAAAGAATTACTGGAAAGCAAAGCCAACTGAACCAAGATTCTGGTTTGACTTCTGACATTGCCACTTAAGGAAGCACGTGCACCGGATAGGAGTACAGACGGAAGAAACACTGTGCAGATACTGCCAGGAAGAGGAGGAGAGCGCAGAACTCATTCTATATTTCTGTGAAGGTCTATGTAGGTGCAGGTTCTTGCAACTAGGACAAGAAAAACCGCGAGCAAGATCCTACAATAAGAAGCCGCAGGCAAAGCTATGGAGGCTGATTAACAATCTGAAGCTGGCCAGTGAGTTATAAATAACAGGGGAGCAAAATAAATCTACTCAGGTTCAGGTGCAGTAGGCCTTGTGGGCTGCCTCTTTTTTTCCCTATCTCTATCTCTACCTCCACCTCTGGACTTTTTATTCTGATGCCTAAGGAGACCTGTGGCTGGAATTGAAAGAAATTGACACAGCACTCATCAATGGAAGGTCTGGGGATCCGATCTGAGCGACCCTGAATTTGGTCCCAACTCCCTTCAAAAATGAGTTTCTTCGATGGAAGAAGCACACCGGGGGCTACAAACTCAGTCACAGAGTACTATTGCTCCATCTTAGTTTCGATCCATTTCCACACACCGAAAACCTTGTTCCGATTTTTGTGATTCGGAAGAGAAGCGTTCCAAATTGTTGGTTCAGCTTAGTACAGATTGGGCCAATCCATTCCTAACCGACAGAAACAGATGCTTGAGTTGGGCTGCTTCACGAATATTCATGCACTTTGAAGCAGATAAGAAAACCGACAATTAGCCGAGCAAGTGAGCACCAAAAATTGTTGCTAATATCCAAGTACCCATCTCCACTAGTCGAGCTTCGGCGAACCTTTGCTCAGCATTTGGCAAAACCCGCATTTCTGGAGCCATCTTAAGTAGTGTGGATACTTTGATGACCATTTTATTAACTGTAACATGTTGGTATAGTGCAAACGTTGAAATGGCCTAACATACATAAAACCTGTGAGAGTACCTTCATAAACTTGAGGTCTGGTCTGTGGGGTGATGAACCTGTTGTATAGTCATTTCTGATAATTTTGGTCTGTTGAATATCTTCAACTGTGTCTGAAGATGGCAAGAAGCTGAATGTGTCTTACAGACCAAAACAGTGAGGATAGATCAAACGTATTGGAAATGATCAAACTATGTATAACAGTTACACTTCACCACTTGCTGTTTTATATTTTCAGGACATATGTGGAATCGTATGTGCAGTGATGACATGGCTACTCATACTTTATGCTGACTTCGTTGTGATGACTGTCATCATCCTCCCGCACCCATACACATTTTACTCGATATTCAATGGTGTAATATTTCTATTTTTTGGAATACTTGCAATCACCTCTCACCTCAAGACAATGCTAACTGATCCGGTAAGAGATGTTTTGTATTTTTTATATCGGTGGAGAAGCACCTAGAATACCAAGTTTTACAGGGCTCTGTGCCAAAGGGCAATGCGACAAAAGAAATGATACAGCAAATGGGATGGAGGGAAGGTCAGGTCATCTTCAAGTGTCAGAAGTGTTGCAGTATCAAACCGGAAAGGGCGCACCACTGCTCTGTCTGCCAAAGGTTTGCTTTTTTACAATGCAATGATATCATCTAGTTTTATCACAACTCTAAATGACATGAAACAGTTAGCAAATTTTTATTTGTTTAACAAGTATTTTACAAAAATCTTACAATTGCTGTAAAATCATTATTATTATCAACATTGTTTTAATAAATTCTTTTTTTACCAAGGTGTATAAGAAAAATGGACCATCATTGCCCATGGGTTAACAATTGTGTTGGAGAAGATAATCAGAAATTTTTTGTTCTTTTCACGGTAAATAGGGTGTCAATTAATATTCAAATTATTACATGTTCATAATTTAATCTGGATTATTGCATTCTCATTTCAGTTGTATATAGCTTGTATGTCAGTTCATTCACTGATCATGGCTGCGCATCAGTTCTTTTTTTGTATTGATTACGAATGGAGAGACTGTTCTTCTTATAGCCCCCCAACAACTGTCATACTTCTCGTTTTCCTCATATTTGAGGCACTCCTCTTTGCTATCTTCACAGCTGCAATGCTTTTCAGCCAACTCCAGGCTATTTGGAATGACAAAACTGTAAGCATTCTTTTTCTGGTATATAAATTTATTAAAAATTGAATTATATTGGTTTGACAAAAAAAGTAATGTCATTTTTCCATTGTAGGATTAATTAGCTTAACATTTTTTCCATATTATTTTGTTTATAATTACACTTGTTTAATCCCTAAATTAAAATGCTTTATTTCTCCTCAATTTTTATGTTCAACTTCTTTAGTTGTGTCGAATAATTTAATAGGTAATCATGTCTTTAGATGAAACACATTAAGGCATTATTTATTTTATTCAGATATCGGGAGATGCGGTCTGGTGTGACGTAGGTTTCAGAAAAACATTTTCTTTATCGTGCCAATGTTTCGATCTTTTATTGAGATCATCTTCAGGGCCTGGAATTTACAAACAATGTTTTCATTTAACAAATACATTTAGGATGTGGAAAAGTGAATTTATACAATGGAAAATATATTTTATATTCAAACAAAATATTTCTACTCACTCAAAGTGTTTGTCTTCTGTGCCATCCTTGCATGTCGTGTTTACAGTGCCAGTGAGATTTTGCTATTTTATGTTTATATATGTTTGGTTTTGAAGGGGTGGGGAAGGAAGTCGGTATATAAAAGACAATTCACTAATTTCGTGGTCCGCTTGACATCGAGCAATACAATAATTTTCTTTTAGTTTTTTTATGTTTTTCTCGAGGGCAAATGGTTAATAGTGAACTGTACTGTCACCAGCTAGCTTGTTTAAACCTTCAAATAAAGCAAAAATGGCCTACACTTGCAAACAGAAAAGGTATAGTCTTTTGCCATGACCACACCCGCCCTCCATACTGCTTTGAGGACAAAAGATTATTAAATAATCTGAATTTGGAAATTTTATTACACCCGCCAAACTCTCTGGACATTTTTTATGTCTACTACTTTTTTCGGTCATTACAAAAAATTTAAAATGGCCAAAACATTTTTTTTAAGGTAGTCAACCACAATGGGTTATGGTCAACCACAATAATTTTAGACTAGGTAAGTGAGGTCTGCTGAGCTAAGGGCCGGTGGATCCAGCATCCATCATCCAGGGGGCAGGGAGACAAGGCAGTGGAAGAGTCGCCCAAGACCAGTACCTCTCTGTATTTTTATTTTTATTTTCTTCTACATGCCAAAACTTTAAAAATTCTGAAGTGTTCAACAGCTGTTCAAACATTCCTGGACTTAAAAGAAGGGAATTTTTATGTAAAAGGAATGGATGTGGTACTTGAAAGATGGCAAAAAGTAATTGCAAAAAATGGACAATAAATGTCCGAATAGTTAAAAACACGCCAGGTATAGAAAATAAAAACATATACTGTAAAAAAGTCATTATTTTCTTGTCAACCCAAGTTTTTTAATTTATCCGTTCTTCTCGTGTAGAAATGTGTGGTGATTAGTGACCGTTAATCGATAATTATTCAGATATCGTGAGATGCGGTCTAGTGTGATGTAGGTTTCAGAAAAACATTTTCTTTATCGTGCCAACGTTTCGATCTTTCGATCTTTATTGGCAACTTTATTACACGCAAGAATGGCACAATTACACAGAAGACAAACACTTTGAGCCCTGAAGATGATCTCAATAAAGATCGAAATGTTGGCACGAAAAAGAAAATGTTTTTCTGAAACCTACATCACACTAGACCGCATCTCATGATTTCTAAATAATTATTTTTTAATTTAAATGTTCATTGGTTCTTTAGTAACTAGTTAAGTGCTACTTCTCAGTAACTCTCTACTCTCAAAACTTTTACACAAGCTTTGGGTGATTAATTTGTTTATTTTTTGATTCACTTGTTAACTTAATATAAGTCGTGATCTGTTTATTTATTCTGTATTATTCATTGGCACAAGAAACTGCACGTAGAAAGAAAGGCACGTTGTAAAAAAAGTGTTCAAAAACAAAAACAGAAATAAAAAAGATTATATAAAATATTTCTTCGCAAAAGAAATTTGTCCAGATAAAATTTTGTTTGTTTACAGGGTATTGAGCAGTTGAAGAAAGAGGAAGCACGTTGGGTGAAGAAGTCTAGATGGAAAAGCATCCAAGCAGTCTTTGGCCGCTTCTCACTGGCAATGTTCTCACCGTTCATCCACCCTCCTCCAAGAAAGAAATACGACTCTTATCTCTATTCCATCTGAAACATTCCTTCTGGTAACGCTTTGTGTCCCCGATGTCCCTCCTTTTTTTTCCACTCACTTTTTTTCTAGTCTTTCCTAAGACCCCCCCCCCACAACAAAAAATTTATACAGTGACAATATGAAAGTCATCTTCCTCAAGTGCCCTAAAATTTGTAAACACTTTTATAATGTGATAAATCTCTCCTAATTGTTTTATTTTAACACTTTTTTATTTTTGCCCCAAACTTTGCAATATTGTTACGATTTTTTAAAAATATTTTTAAGTTAAAGTTTTGTTTTGTAAATATAAAGACTGTATACATAAGTATTTAATTAATAATGCTATTATGTTGTTCAATAATGTGAAATACCAAAATCTATTTATTTTCTTTAATAAAACATAAAATAAGGAAAAATTAACAACCTCCATTAAAAAAATATGATATAAAATAATCAAAGTAAAAATTGTCTTATTTTCAACTGAATGGATCAAATCAAATCTATGTTTTGAATCAATAAACTGCAATATTTATCCATTACTATATTTATTTGTTGTTTATATATTTTTACACATCAGCTAATCTTTAAATTATCTTTATATTGAGTTTTTCATATTTAAGTCAAATTCTGTATAGCCCTGGAAAAACTTTTTTTTAAATCATTACTGGATTCTCAAGTGTATACCTATTAAGTAATTATTAGTATTATTACTAATTATTATTATTAAGTTTTGTAATACCTAATTGAATGGTAAATTTATAACAGAATTTGACTATGCAAATGCGGCCCACGGTAGCTGAGTGGTTAGGGCGTCACACTCTCTGCTTGTAGACCCTGTGGTCATGAATTCGACTCTTACTGCCACACCTGGAATTTCTGACCCCACAACTATATCATATGTATACATCATTGTTGCTGGCTAATGTGTAAAGGCCACTACAAAATTAATTCTTGGTCACAAAAAGTAACTACATATCCATTCGTGGGTAGCATCTACAATATTATAATTTAACCCGTATTTCTCTGTCGATTATCTAGTAATTTCGTTGAAATCATGGATCATGAAAATACTTATCTAGCAACCTTAAAAATCATGTTGTCGACATTATGAACAGCTGTAGTATAAATGGGCTTGTTCAAGACAAATTTTTCTTTTTACATTGATATCGAATGACAACACCTGAAGCTTTCAACTTTCATTTATTTTCAATATTTTTTAGTAAAATATATTTTATGAATAATTGTTACAGCCGTAAAGTCATAGTTGTAGTATCATTTTCTTATACCTTGCAAAATATTCTGATTGTAGCGCTTTCTTCATGCTCTGTACATCAAGTAGTTCTGCTTTTGATGCCCAGTCTATTTTCATTGTTTGGTACTCGTCCAGCATTAGTAGGTTGGATTAGTTCATGGAGGGAGGGGCTTTCACCACTTCTGCAGATTTATGAATATGTCCGGGTACAAGTACCTTTTTCTGAGGTTCTCCAACAGCATATTGTAAAAAAAATCTTTAAAAAAATCACAAAAAGGTGCACTCACTACTTGCCCTTAAAGCCCATGACTCAGGGAGTCTGTGCACACAAGATAGGATGAGTCTACCCCACAAGGATGCACCATTTCAAAAGAGTGCCAAATCGCATATAATTTGACTATGTACATGCTGCAATTTTGTAATAGGCTAAAAAGTAATATTGCTAGTTTTATGATATTCTCATGTTATTTTTTTGATATAAAAATATGGGTTCGACAGGAAAAAACTACTCTCTGCCAACAGTTTAAAACCACCTCAAGAGTACAGAATAGAATATGGTTAATTGGTATGGTCGCCTTACCAAGTACAAATGGTGGTGGTGCAAAGGAGATTCGTTTCTCTTGTATGGTATTGCAAAATTGGAGACATCTCCGATGCCCCATATCAGGATGTTATGACATTTGTGAACAACCCTCTACTAATCATAGACTTTGGACCAACCTACTAATTGTTCATGACACCCCATGGCAGGATTGATTGCGCAGACTTACTACACTTTTTTAATTTTCACATGCCTCCTTGTATACTAGAGAAGCAACCACATTCACTAAAAAAAGCCTACATCACCACTTTTTCAATAGTCCAAACAGAAAGAAACATCTTTTTAACAAAAATACATTTTAACTCATTCATACAAACTTTGATATCTTCACTCTGACAATCCTTCTTTATATCCATTTGTGTACTTTATACTCTTTTTCACACCTTTTCATTTTTTTAATAATTACATTCAGTGTACTCTTTAAATACTTTTATTGTAATTATTTTTTGAATTTTGATTTATATATGCTCAAATAGGCACATGTATACAAACATTAATGGAGTTGAGCCTATCACTTATCGCAGTCCATCGGCAATTCCAGCTTTGGGGATTTACAATAAATTACCGGCAATCCAGGGGTGGCAGACTGGGGGTATACCAAAGTTTTATCTATCCAGCCACTGGGATTGGGCTCCTTGCAGTCAACAACTAGATTAATTCAGCACCCAAAGCATGTAGATGTGAATAAATCTATTAACACTCACCCATTCTTAAATACATTTTTTCCTATTTACATATTTTTTATTCAATTATGGTGGTGGAGTACTCGATATTCCTTGATCACCCTCTACATACATTATATAAAAAACATAATAAGGTCAACAGGTACTGAATATTCTGCCATTGACCCTCTTACACTACACATTTGCACCAATAAATGCATTCACTCAACACATGCTAGGGACACAAAACTATCATTTCTGGATACAATAAAACAACCTTGCTTTCCAAAAATCGGAACAGGGGACCCAGATACTCACTGCCATGCTCAAGCACGATTCTCATATCAGGTTGTACATGCCCTCTCTATATAGGGCCAAGGAGTTGCATCTTTCAATTAGATAGGGAACATCAAGTAACCTTTCTCTACATGCTAGATACATATGCAGTCTTTGACCTAAAAGTAAGTGTCCGTGTGTCAACCTCGCATGGCCTTTCCTTAATTGAGGATGACCCCCTTCTATGAGTCAGATCATCAGTGGGCCCTAACCATCCATAACCATTGATGGTGCTCTTGTTACACGAGAGCTTCTCTACCAATCCGACCGACCAACTCATATTTTTTAATCATGTCTTTTATTGCATTTAGAGGGTCACATCTCACATCGGGGGTGGTTAAACCTGGAGGTTGGGACTTAGGCCTTAGCCACCTGTCTGCCTTTTGGTTACCCACCAGCCCTAGGTGCCCAGATTACCCAGACAAAAACCACCATTATGTCTAGACACTCCAATTCATGGTATTTCTCCAACAAAAGCACAATGAGAGGGTCGACGAAGGGCCTATCATGCTCAGTAGTAACCACGGTGGGTAGGCAGAACTACCATCTTCTCGAATCACCATTAAAATTGAGTTACTGTATATGTATGTTATTGTTTTTTAAGGTAACTGAGTACATTACATTAAAAATTTAAATGGATAGGTATATCAAATGTTTTAACATTAATTTAAATCATGTTCATAACCCTCCAATTATTTATTAAGAATCAATATATGTGCTGAAGACCTTTTTTATGTATTATTTGAAATGGGTCTTTAATGGTGATGGGATACTAGGAAGCAGGGTTTGTGCTCCCCAGGTATTGCAGCCTTTTGGCTTATTGTACCTTCCTAGTTCCCTACTTCATTGCAATCGACTCAATTTTTCTTTTCAGAAGTTTTGATCATTGACTGTTGCTGCTACAATTTCATTCCCTAGGTTTTTTTCTGTATGCTAGGTTAGTCTCCATTGAGCCGTTGCTTTGCATTCTAAGATGATATGGGTGGCTCTTTCTCCATCCTCATTGTATAACCTACAAATGGGGGTCATCATTGAATATGTGTTCAATTTGTATAGATGTTTTCTCAAATGACTGACTGGCTAATTAATAGTCATATCACTGCTCTAAGTCAGCCTTCTCCAACTGCAGCAGTAAATTTGCCAGCCTTGGTGAGGGTTGTTTTAGCATATGTTTACTGCGTCTAGTGCCCCTACAGTTTATTAACTTCTCCTTTTGTTTTATTTGAATTCATTCTAAGATGAGGATTCTATATTGTTTTTGTTATCCCAAGTATAGATTCAGGGCCTCTGGCCAGTCTTTTTGCTTTCTTGTTACCCAAAATTCCTTTGTGCCCTGGCACCCAGAATATCATTAGGTTGTTGTGTTTCCCCAGATTTTGGATGCATTCACTGACTAATTTTGATTTGATTTACATGCTAATGCTTTAATATCTGCTTAGTTATCAGATCTTATGAGGATTTTTTGCTAGTGTAACCTCTTTTAAGATTTTTCAGGGCATAACCATTGATGGCATGTATTTCTGCTTGCAAGAATGAAGTGTATTTCCCTAATGAGTTTGATTGCTCGTGTTTTGGGCATATGCCCGATCCGGTTCTTTCATTTGTTTTGGAGCCATCTGCATATCATATCATTTTATCTGATGCTCTCCTGTATTCTTCTTCTCCTTTATAATCTGTTGAGACTTTATGGGATGTTGTTAAGAATGTTTCCGAGATCACATAGTCAGTCCTCATTTCTAAGTATGGGTGTCTGATTTTATTAATTATTGTGGTGTGCCTGAAGTGTTTAGTTTCCTATCAGTTTTGAAGCCTAAATGAGCTTTTCTTCGCTTCTCCTTGCATAAATATTTCCATTAGTGGTAGAGTTTTAGTGCCATTAATGGGTTGCTTCCATAGGTTTGCCAATCTTTGTATGGTACCTAATGTTTGGATAGCTTGTTTTTGCTGAGTTTTGATCCAGAGATTAGTAAACCATAGGTTACATGGGTCTAACTGCCATACCTAAGTGGTGAATCAGTGACTGGCTTTAAAGTATGGGTGTCTGATTTTATTAATTATGGTTGTGTGCCCGAATTACTTAGTTTCCATCCAAATTGATTGTTTTTGGAGCTTAAATGAGCTTCTCCTAGCTTCACCTTGTATGAATGTTTCCAGTTGAGGTAGAATTAGCAGAGTTTCTAGTGCATTTGTAGAGGTTGTTCTCATTGCCCCTGTGATACATAGGTTTGCTAATCTTTTTATGCTGCCTTTTTAATGCTAGTTTTTGTTAAGCATTGGTCCGCCAGATTAATTATCGGTTATTTTGGGTCATTTACTGCCGTGTATAGAAATGAGTCTTTACTTTTGATTTAAATCGGTTTAAAGGATGTCCAAAACGTGGCTGATCACAGACAGGCGGTAGTTTAATTGATTTATCACATTCGTTGATGAAATTGTTTTAAATTTTTGAACATTTTTATTAATTAAGAAACGTCGTTTTATTAAATTATTTAATAAATTTGTGTATGTTGTTTTCTAATCCACATCAGGCATAGGCCTGTTTATTTTTGCTCTTATCAATAAGGAGGTTACGAGTACTATTACAAACTGACAAACTTTTCATCAGTTTAATATAATAATTGCCAAGTTTTAAGCTAAGAGAGCCGTAGGAAACTTGAAACAGCAATGTCTATAAAGCTGAACAAAAGCCTGGTGAATTATGTCAGCAGGATGCTCCAGCCGGTTTCTGCCCTGCCAAAGGATGCGATACGGCATCAGCAGGCTTTGTCAAAAAGCAATCGGGTAATTCATATAACTTTTATAAGACGTGTCAAATTCTTTAAAATTAACGCAATTTCCCTTTACAGTTGATGCTTGACATGGGGATAATCAGACAGTCGTACATTGGCGTGTACCACTTGCTACCCCTTGGCTTGCGCTCCTTAAACAAGCTTAAAAACCTCATAAGGTGTCGCATGAATCAGATTGGGGCCCAAGAGCTCAAGATGCCACTCATCGTCAGCACTGACCTTTGGAAGAAATCGGGTAAAAAAAGGAATAACTCGAAAACATGTTCCCTTTTAACGATTTCATTTTGAAGGAAGGTGGGATGCGGCTGGAGAAGAAATATTCAAGCTAAATGATAGACATAAAAAGAGCTTCTTATTGTGCCCGGTGAATTTCTCATTAATATTAATCTATTAATCCAAACTAAAATACACTGACAGGCAAAAATATCCACCCACATTCAATATAACTTGGTTTGCATATATTTTTATATATTAATCAAAGTTTCACGGTTTTTAATGTTTAATAATTGAGTCTTTGTCTAAAAATGTAAAAAAAATTAAAAAAGACACAAGACAGATAAAATTGAAGGTAGGTTTGTACTATGCAAGCAACATGTGGATGGGCATAAAATTAGAATAGGATTGCCGCTGATTTCATCGAGAATAGGCAACGTGTGATGTTTCAATATTTCATCCTCATAGCGAGTGGCATGAACCAAATCTGTGCAACTCTCTACTGAAATTCCCACCCACACCATCACTGAGCTACGTTAAAAAGGTTGGTTCTGGGAAAAATTACAGGGTTCGTACCTTTCATTTTGCCTTCCCCACATTCTTTCTCACCCATCTGGAGATCATAGAGCAAATCTACACTCATCTGTAAAAAAAATACAGCAGACCAATCGTTCAAAGACTGGCTGTGTTCTTGAAATGCAAGTCCTGCAACTATGTGTGTTCTGGTTAATTCTGGTCCTCTTATGGGACGAAAAGCAATCAGTCCATATTGATTTAATCTTTTTCGAGCAGTGCATTTAGAAATTTAGATGACACCTTGAACTTCCTGGAGCTGATGACAACAGTAAGATGCCGGTTTCAAAAAATTAAAAAAAAAAAATTCTCAAAGTCAAAAAAGCGGTCATCCTGTGGTTCTGTTACCTGAGGGCATCCAAAATCAGGCCTTCTATGGTAGGACCCAGTTTCTCGAAAAATGTTTAATGGTGTTTCATAGGGAACACCGATGACAATAGCTGTATATGTGATGGAATGTCCATCATCAATAAGTGCCACACCACGTGCACCATCCTTAGCACTAAGTGACATTTTTAAATTTAAAAATTGAAATTAATATGAAAACTAAACAGTTTATTGCTTCAGAATTCAAATGAGACTGAATAAACATTTTAAATTCCGTAAAAATTAAACATTGAAAAATACTTTAACCTTATTTGGGATTAAGTGAGTTTATATCTAATTGATATTCCCAATATAGCATAAACAAATATTTATTGATAAAAACAATGAGACAAATTAAGGGCAGAATTTTCTTTTATCTAGAAAATGAAAAAAAAAATCAGGTGGAATTTTTTCCTCTCAGTATATCAAGAATTAATAAAATTAAGCTTTAACGGATTTTATTCAATTGATAAAATGATAAAATAATGATATTAATGTATAATCAGTCATCATTTTAAACATATTTTCAGACAAACGAGGAATCTGCAGCTGATCTGATTTCGACCATTCGACAGCTTCCGCACAAAAGCTTTCCGTTGTTGTTTTATCAAATAAACACTAAATTCAGAGATGAATTAAGACCGAGGTGTGGCCTCATCAGAGCGAGGGAGTTTGTAATGAAAGATTTATATTCATTTGACACCGATGAGAAAAAAGCCCGCGAGACTTACCAGATGGTGGGTAAAGTGTATGATGAAATTTTCAGTGACTTGGGCTTAAACACTTTAAAAGGTAAAAAGTTGAGAAATTGCATATAAACGTTCACAATCGTTAATAAGATCTTAAATTGGGGTGGTTACAGTTGCAGCCGACCCAGGAGAAATTAAAGGAATCTTTTCACATGAATATCATATAGAATGCAATGAAGGAGAAGAGGTTTTAAACTCTTGTAAGAAATGTGGGCTTACTTGTATTCAAAATGACTGGAAAGAGTGCAACAATTGCAAACATGCAGAATTTTCTGTTTTGAATGGACTCGAGGTAAAAGAAAAAGCTTTTTAAATTTTTAAATGTTCTTATGTTTTCACATTTACTTTTTTTTTTTTTTTTTTTTTTTTTTTTTTTTTTTTTTTTTTTTTTTTTTTTTTTTTTTTTTTTTTTTTTTTTTTTTTTTTTTTTTTTTTTTTTTTTTTTTTTTTTTTTTTTTTTTTTTTTTTTTTTTTTTTTTTTTTTTTTTTTTTTTTTTTTTTTTTTTTTTTTTTTTTTTTTTTTTTTTTTTTTTTTTTTTTTTTTTTTTTTTTTTTTTTTTTTTTTTTTTTTTTTTTTTTTTTTTTTTTTTTTTTTTTTTTTTTTTTTTTTTTTTTTTTTTTTTTTTTTTTTTTTTTTTTTTTTTTTTTTTTTTTTTTTTTTTTTTTTTTTTTTTTTTTTTTTTTTTTTTTTTTTTATTGGCCTTATGATCTTGCATATTAGCCATGGTACGAATTTTTGTGTTTCAAATTGGGGGTTATCGGGAAAAAAGGGCCAGAGGCGACGGTGGGAATCGAATTTACTCTAAATTCTTGTGTTTTGGGGGTTACAATAGCTGAGTGGTCAGCGTAATAACTCTATATACCCTGAGGTCGTGGGTTTGCTTCCCAGTGTCAGCCCTGGCCCTTTTTTCATGATACCCTTTCCCAAAAAATATAATAAAAAGTATCATTCTCTGAACTTGAACTCTGGCTAATATTGTAAGATAAAGGTTGTGAAATTTAAAATAAATTGTGTTTATGTTTTACATTCATTTTTGAACAGAGAATTTTGTTTTTGCAATAAATTAATCTATTTAAGAATAAATAAGTAAATAGATAATATACTCCAGCAGAAAAATCTGGTTATTCTGTATTCTAGGTCGGACATACGTTTTTCTTAGGAACAACATATTCAGATCCTCTTTCTGCTGTTTTTAAACTGGAAAATAACCAAATGAAGCATTTAATGATGGGAAGTTATGGCTTAGGTGTTACAAGGATTTTAGCCAGTTCCATAGAAGTGCTGTCAAATGAAGAAGAAATCAGATGGCCACATACTATCGCTCCTTATCGTATTGTCATCATCCCCCCTAAAGTAATTTTCTTTAACATAAAAAACAATGGATTGGTTTCTAATAATTTATTATTTATTATAGGAGGGAAGTAAGGAATCATCGTCAGCATATCTCCAATATGAAATTTACGACATTTTGAATTCACAGGATCATTTGAAAGATGATATTTTAATAGACGATAGACAAAGGATGACAATAGGAAAAAGAATTGTACACGCTAAAATGACGGGTTATCCTTTTATCATAGTGATTGGATCCAAGTCATTGCAAAATCCACCCCTTGTGGAGGTAATTGATGTATATAATGATACATCTTACGATTTCACTTTAGATGAATTGACTTCGTTTTACATGAACGAGTTCCAGCGAAATAAACAATCTGTTATGAAGAGTTAAAAACATCACAATGGTGTCTTCATTATTTCACTAGTTGTTGTCCAGTTTGCCACAAACGTTTGCTTATTATTACTGAGCTCTCCCATAATGCTGATGATCATCGTCACAACACCTGTCACTATCAAAATCAGATTTAGTGTCAGTGAAAAAATTAAGCTGCGCTTATCACGTATTAAGTTGTGGACTATATTCAGCATAGCGGGCAATATGAGGCCAAGGCAGCAACAGCTTATAATCTGAATTATTTGGAAAATTTTGTTTGTAAACGGCAAAAACAGCACAAAAGCAACTGAAAAAAAAAAGTCTGTTATAAATATGTTTAAAATTTACTCTTACGCATAGCCAAAATGTTGAACAAATAGATTGAAGTACAAAATAGAAAATAGTAATGTATCATTAAAGTAGTATTAAAAAATCATAAACATGATTTTATGAATATAATTTTCTTATAGCCGATCTTCATTCATTATCTACTATTAAATAGTGGTTATTCATGTAAATAATCCTTTTTTCTTTTTCTTATGATTTTTACAAGTAGGATTTTTAGTCGCAACAAGTAAATGAGATAATAGACAGGTGAAAACCTAGCATGTTACATGTAATAAAAGTCACCCAGCATCTCTCACATTGAGTCAATCAAGCTCTCACGAGATCTCTTGGCCGCAACTGCTTCAATGATTTGAGAAGTGGATTGTGGTGAAGGTTTAAATTTTTGTAGAAGTTCTTGTATCGGGATTCAATAATGTAAAATACAAATTGGATTTGGAGGTATTATGATTTAGTCGTGATGAAAATAAGATTGAGACATATTGAACGGGGTTTATAGTATATCCGTAGTAAAAGAAATAAAAACACAATCATGTATAATTAATACAAACAAACAATTATATTTACTGAATACAACCCCCACAAATATATTGGCAAAACTACAAAAAAAAAAAAAAAAAAAAAAATCAATATTTATAAGACAATAATCTCACCAACCTTATGCTAGCAAACACTGGCTAACACTGAACAAATCTGCCAAATCCCAGCTGGTGCAAAGCTACCTTAATGTCCAGAACCAACTTAATTATTCTTAATTAATATTAACAAATCGAAACGTAGGTCATTGTGGATTGTTAATTTGAAACGTAGAAGAGACAGTTTTATATTTTTCTTAGTATTTTTGATTGGAGGGATTGGATTTTTGATTTATTTAATGTTCTCCAAACTTCAATTTCGAACCGCACCATACTCAAATTCAATGGGGTAGTTAATAAATTTGTTCACACTACTGACATAATTATTTTTTCTGTAAAAAGTGAAAACAGGGTTCCCAGATACTTTATATATATAGCTGTTTATTATTGGGATTGTTATGCATGTGGTCCCAAATTCAAACTCAAAGTACTTTCAAATTGGCCACAGTGTTGATACACAAATCTCCATTCAAAAGTAGAAATAAATAAATAAATTTTAAAACTTAAATATGAGGATAGGCACACCACAATGATACACCCTGCATACCACGTAGAGAAATCTCACAGTAATGGTTTGTTTAGCTAACTACAATTTATGGAATAACTATAATAAAATGGAATAAAATCATACCAACTGTTGAATTCAAGAAAACTCTCAGTATGAGGTTCGGCCATCCCGCTCGTAAATTTGCTGGCACTCTTGCATGAAGATGATTTTGCCACAGGCTTACTACACATACATAGAAATGAAGAGGGTACTTGAACAGGCATGATGATATGATTGCACAAGTCAGCATATAACTAGGACAAGAAGATTAAAAAGAATTTGCAATTTTTAAAAATGTGTTGTTTTTTTTACTCTGGCAAGGTTGCTCCAGGATTAACCTCATCCTGGAAAGTGCTGAACATAAATGCAGCTGCAATGCTCACGACAGTGTCAGAGATTATTGTTAAAAAATAGCTAGTGCAGAATACTCCACGCAGGCCGCCAAAATGTTCAGGCATGTACATCCGTTCTTCTATAACCAAGAACTGTTCGCAACATTTATTTAATTATATTATTTTTTAAATATTTGAATGATAAAATGTTAACTTACCAGACAAGTAGGCCATACGTGAGTGACAGTAAGGTAAATGAAAATAGGAATATCTTTCATATTTTTAAAGTAATCAATCTTCTGCCAATCTGGTTTAATAGTGACACACTTGAAGAAAAATATGATCACCGCTACTAACATTGAAACGTTCGCAATGGCTGATGTTATTGTTATGCCATGCAAATTTTTTATGTTCGTTATGATGGTCAGCGGCACTAAAAACATTATCAGTGTCAATTCTGAAGCAGCTATGAAATTTTTGTAGCCCATTACCTAGAAATAAATGTTGTTTTAAACGGAAGTAAATTTTTGGCTTTTCTTTCTCCTCACCAACACCAAAAGTTGGGTCAAATAATTAACCAAATAGATACAGATGGCCAAATGATAGCTAACTGTAAATATCGTTATTAACCTCCTGGAATTATGATCAATTAATGGTGTAGTTCAGCAAAAAAAGTTATTTTTGATAAAGTTTTGATTAAATTATTGAAAAGTGAATTAAAATTTTAATTTTTAATATATGACAAACACTGGATGTAAATATTACCTAATACATGACATCCAATATTGTAGCCACAAATAACTTCCTTCAATTAAATATTCAATTGCACCAATTGTATTTAAGTTTTTTTCAGCCTCATTTGACAAAACAGTTTTCTTTTTTATCTGAAAATAACAGTGTGCATCACTGGTACACAGGTACTTTTTAATTTATACTTTTGATACTTACTATATTCAATACTACAATGGGATGAAGTAAGCAGTAAAAGAAGCTAATGCCTAGGCAGGGCACAATACCAATTTGCAGGTACATTTGTGGAAGGTATGTCAAATTTATTCCACCCAGACCACAAAACATGTGGTTTACTGCTTCGACAGTTCTATTAATATGATTAATTTATTATTATTTAATTACTGATATGTTTATATATATGTATCATTATAAATTGAATATAAATAATAGACAAAAATAAGAAATTCGTTTATAATGTGTTAATGTTTTTCATGATACTGCTAATTTACACCTGAGCTGAGGTCATGGCATGATTTGTAGAGCCCTCAGTAATGGGATTATATCTAGAATTGACTGGAGTCGACTTCTTTGGCGATCAGTACTGTGAACTCCATATGGTGATACCTAGCCATGACTGAGAAATGGTCAATATAAGAAGATTCCAGATGACAATTTCTTCAGGTTCTTTATCTCGCCCATTTGATTATTTTTCAGCAGATCTGGACTGGGGTCTTAAAATCTCCTTCTTTCCTTTCTAGGACGCAACTCGTGAATTTCTTGTTCTTTGCCATCTGTAGTTTGCTGTCCTTTCCATAATTTTCTTTCCATATTCTTATTATTTATGGTGATCGACGAGAGATTGTATTTTCATGCGTGTGAAAAAACAATCCAACCTTCCTATAAGAAACACATAAGTATGATGCCAAGAAAAATGAAGGTAAATGCAAAAAGGTCTGTGATCGAGTGTTTAAATTTTGAAAGTCAAATCCAGATCAAATAATCTCTACTTGTACTAATCTGTCAATTTAGTCATAGTTTCTAAATATCTATTGATCTTTTTGTCCATTTAGTGATAATCGAAATAATAAAATTGAATTTTTTTTAACGAGGATATTTCATCTACGAGGTTATACGTATAGTTATACGTATATGAACCCTCAGGGTTTGAAAAAAGCCTATTTGAAAGTATGTTGGGTTCGAATGCGGGCTGCTGGATTTGAACCCGGGACCTTTACCTTACAGCGATGAGCGCCATGTCAATGCCTAAACCGTAGCAGCCACCGACGCCCTCCCTTATTGATAAGAGATATCCTTAATAATTTACTTTCTAGATACAAGTATGGTACTAGGTCTATAAATTCACTATAATTTTTTCAAAAAACCATTGCAAGTTCTGTAAGTATATCATGCTATAGGTGTTCGCTTTTCCTTTGTCCTGCTTGGTACACAACCTTTTGTAAATTTCAGCAATACTATGTTAGTGGAGGAAGACTCTTGAATTATCACTGTCAATGTTCTTTCTTGGTACATATCTCGTTTAGGTTTGATGTTGATTACCAGCTTTTAGTCTTAAACGAAATAAAATAAGTGCATTTGTGTCCCCTGCGCACAGTGGACATGTAGTTTTTACCTAAATACCGATGATATGGTGTGGTGATAAGGATTTGTGTGGGGTTTGTGCTCCCCAGGCACTGCAGCCTTCTGGCTTATTGTACCTTCCTAGTTCCTTAGTTCAGTTCAATAGACTCACTCTTTCTTCTTAGAAGTATCAGGTCATTGGCTGTCGCTGCTACAATTGCATTTGTTTCTTTCTGTATGCTAGGTTAGTCTCCATTGAGCCGTTGCTTTGCATTATAAGATGATATGGGTGGCTGTTTCTTCCTCTTCATTGCATGACCTACAAATGGGGTCATCATTGAATATGCTTGTGTTCTATGTTACGTAGATGTTTTCTCAAATGGCAGTGACTGGCTAATAGTTATATCACTCCTCTGTGTTTAGCCCTCTCCAATTGCAGCAGTTATTTTGCCAGTCTTGGTGAGGGTTGTTTTATCATATGATTATTGTGTCTAGCACTGCTAGAGTTTATCCACTTCGTTTTTTTTTATCCATTCTGCGATGGAGGATTCTATATTTGTTTTTTTGTTTTTTTTTAATTCAAAGAATAGGTTCGTTTGATGTGATCCGTTTACATGCTAATGCTTTAATGGCTGCTTGCCTATTAGACCTGATGAGGATTTTTTTGTCAGTAACCTCTTTTAGAATTTTCCAGGGCACAAGCGTTGATGACATGTATTTCTGCTTGAAAGACCGAAGTGTACCTCCCTAATGAGTTTGATTGCTCATGTTTTGGTCTTTGTAAAAAATTGCCAGATCCGGTTTCTTCGTTTGTTTTGGAGCCATCTCTATACCATATCATTGTATCTTTCTAGTCCGTTGAGACTTTATAGTATGTTGTAAAGAATGTTTCCGGGATCATATAGTCAGTCCCCATTTCTAACAATGGGTGTCTGATTTTATTAATTATGATAGTATGCCAGAATTGTTTAGTTCCTATCCTTGACTGTACCTAAATACTGTTACCAAGAGTATTTAAACAAAAACAAAAAACGGTTCAAATGGAGATAATCGTCGCTTCGGCAAACGGACCAACTTAATTTAATTTTTGTGTATTCGCATATCACCCTCAAATTTGAGACAATGAGATTTTTCTACAAGATTAAATAGAGGCCGAGGCGTTAAGATACAATGAATCCTATTAGAGATCACATAGGTGTCTTACGATATTTGCTTGCTGGCAAGAGTGATGGAGACGAAGTTTTGGGTCGAAGATCTGAGGGAGGAGAGAATGCTCCTCACCGAGCTTTTCCTACGTTCCGGGCTGAAGTCTGAGAGTAAATCTCGGTTATCGATTCTCTTCATCTTATTCACCCCTTTTTCCTTTTTCCTTTTTGGCAAAATGCCCATGTCCAGAGGCGATTCATAATTTTTTGGAACGTCTGCCTAAAAAAAAACAAAAACAACCAGCATTTTAACGATTTTCGATTGACGGAAATCCATACATTGCTCAACGTACGTTCACGGAATTTGTTAGTTTCATTGACGACATTTGTTGTTCTTTTAGTCACTACATTTTAAGTAAAGACGGTTTTTTTTATTAGAATAATAATAAATCGTAAATTTAACAAAATTTAGAAAATGGATTACAAATTCAGATGTGAAAGTTATTTTTATTTAATCAGAAGGCCTGCATATATAAAGTAAATATGTATTGGTAAAAAATATGAAATAGTCTATTTGTTCACAATTGTTTGCAAACTTTTAAAATAGTCACGTGAGTAAACTATAAGCAGGCAGATGTACGAATTTAAACGAATCCATATTTTATTTTGATGATGGGTGTTAGGTGTCGGTGGACCGGAATAAGGGTCACTTATTGGGTCATTCGAGGATGAATGAGGGTGAACTTGAACCGACCAACACCCATCATCTCTAATACAGTCTCTACGTTACTTAAACGGTGCGCAAAACTAACCAACTATGCAACTCTACTGGTAAAACCAGCGAGGGAGACGGACCCAGTAAGTTACCCTATGTCGCTTCAACATGTAACTTTTAGCATTTCATTTTCTAAAACACGAAAACATTGAAAGTTGATCAAATCGTGCTAGTAAATCCCTTGTGCATAAAAGTAGATACAATAAATATAACACAAAAAGATTTTTCCTAAAAGTATGTCATTGTTTTCTACAATTTTTCATTTCAGTTCGGTAATGGTATAAATGGGAGATATTTTTCGAGGCAACCACTCTCCAATCAAGATTTTTTAGTTTTTATTTTATGGTTTCCTAAGTGATTTTCTTTTACAAAATGCGATTGGTAAGAAAATGATGGGTCCGAGCGATGTCAGGGTGAGATAAGACTGTGCGAATTTCTCCTCTCAAAAACGAAGTTTTTTATTTTAAAAAATTTATTATTATATGAGTAAACGGCGTAAATGCCGATATACACTCAACATATTATAAAACAAACAATACAATTATATGTATATAAAATTTATAATTAAAATTCGATGTTTTTGAGTATACATACAGTGAGAAAAGTTGAGGGGAAGAGACCTATTTATCTGTAAGAATTTTATAAGTTTCGATGAAATCTTGCTTTTCTCTACGATCTTAAAGATTTATAAAATTTAGGAATTTAAGCCGGTCGACGTACTTGTGTGGCTTTTATTTTTTGGAGGTTTTGATAAAACGTCTTTGAAATTTTTCTATGATTTACAGTCTTTATTCTTGTGGTGTCATATTGGATTGGTGGTCATGTTCAAAACCAATATGACACCACAAGAATAGTACCACACTTTATGCCCTGAAGGTGACCCGAATAAAGGTCGAAACGCCGGCAAAAAAATGAAAAAGGTGATTTTCTAAACTACCTCATTCTTGACCGCTCCTAACGACTTCAACAAATTATGAAACAACAGGCCAATAAGAAACACAAGTCTTTTTGGAAGTAGGGGCTCCAGTACAATTTACAAACTCTAGTATGGGACGAACGTATTTAAAAAAATTTTGAAGTATTTTAGTAGAAAATGAAGGAAATGTGCATTTAACTTGGTAAGAAAGATTCCTTTCTTTAACGTTATCCAGGACATCTTTATTCTATTTTAAACCTTCTGATATTATTATCCCCAAGACTTTTTGAAATGATTTAAGGCCGAAGATCTACTCAAGTTTTGTCAGGGTCATGATTAACTGATTGACTCAATAATCCCCTGACATTCTCCCTTATCAATGACGCCTGGCCTACACGGATTGTTCTAGGGAAAAAATAAACAGAGTAAGCTGGACATCCGTGTAGGAAAGTGCCTTTTCATTGATTAAGGATAGAGTAAGATTGATTACTTTATTAGCTCTCTATATTTTTTTGGCCTTGCACATTACCTTTACCTCCTTACAAAGGATTTAATTAATTTAGAAACTCATCCCAAACATAGAATAGTAATTTTAATCAATGTTAAATTTTGTTTAATAGACGTTAAAAAAAAGGGAATTTTTTTAAACCCTCATCATATACTCCTGTAAGACAACAAACATCGCGATATCGTCATATACGCGAAAATATAAACGAAAATCCTTCGAACCAAAATAGTTCCACCGTAACAAAACAATACAACGTGGAATAGAAAATTCCAACATTCCCATCATAAAGAAAGTATGCTGTATGCATATTGATTATAATAAAGATAATTAGCCAATTGTACAGCAACCTAAAAAAAAGACAAGACGTAACCAGAATTGATCAGATCACAGTTTCTGAAATAAAAAATTATTTACAGACCGAAATTGAGAACATACCTTTTAATACACTAATTGATATCGGTTCTATGACATGTAATAGTAAAGCCAACCCAAAAAGAATTAAATTCAGAACTCGCAATTGTAACTATCAAAAATAATAATCGGCAATCCTAAATCAGTTAAGTGCAATCAAAAGGTCAGATTAAAGATAAGAATCGGTACCTTTTCGTGGCTTTTTGATTTTTTAATCATCGAAAATTTACCGATCGATGTTATTTTTGGCTTTGATTTTATGACTTATTCTGGCAGGACTATAGACCCAAGCTATTCACAAGTTTCTTTTAGTCTTTACAAAAAAAGCAAATTGAATGCACCCTGAAACTAAAGGAGGGCGCTAGCCTAAAACGTCAGAGAGTCACATACGCCCTGGGCCCGGGCAGAAGTGAGTTTCTTCGTCAGAAGTTGGATGAACTTCTTAAGCGAGGGGTCATAATTAAAATTTCCGCTGATTTCACTTCACCAGCTTTCTTAGTTCCGAAAAACGATAAACCCTCCCAAGCGTCGGATTTTCGGTTAGTAATAGACTACCGTAAGTTGAACGATAACTTGGAGTATACTTACTTCCCTATTCCGACTATCGAATTGGCTTTTTTTACACTTGAGCAAAGCCAAATTTTATACAGTTATGGACCTGAACGCCGCATACCACCAGATTCCATTAAACCCAGAAAGTAGGAAACTAACCGCATTTTCTACTCCATTCGGAACTTATGCTTATACAAAGGTTCCTTTCCGTCTATCCTTTTCTGGCAATGTTTTTCAGATTTAATGGAGACGATTTTTTGGGATCTTCAATTCAAATTTGTATTCTTTCATCACGATGATCTTTTAATATTTAGCGAAACTTACGACGAACATAAGAAGCACATAGAAACTGTTCTCCAACGTCTCAACGACGCGAAATTAACTGTCAACCCAGAAAAAGTACAACGTTCCCAAACCAAAATCAGTTTTTAGGACAAGTGATAGAGCACGGGAAAATCTCAGTGAACCCTGAACGAATTCGAGCGGTCCTAGAAATTCCCAAGCCCACAATTCCTAAGGAAGTAGTTCAGTTTTTGGGAACCATAAATTTTTTCCCATGACTTCCGTGTGACTTCGTGAAAATTCCAGACTTAGGTGTTATCGCCCGTCCGTTGAATGACCTCCGCAAAAAGAATTCGAGTATGATATGGACGTCTGAATGTGAAGACGCATGGCACGCGCTCCGTCGCCGCGTCACTTCAGCACCAGTACTCAAAACGCCAGATTTTAGCGAGCGTTTCGCGGTATTCACTGATGCGTCGTCTCGCGGGATAGCTGTTTGCTTGGCCCAACGAGATCGTGGTAACGGCGAATACCGTCCTGGACGACTGGACTTGGAAGCGGTTATCTTTGCACTCGAAAAGTGTCAAGTGTATTTAGAGTTCAATGAATTTGATCTACATACGGACCACAAAGCTTTCACCTCAGTGATATCGTTGCAAAAAAAGGGGAGAAGACATGCAAGATTTGCGACTAAAATCATGGCTTACCGCTACAAAGATCACCACATAAGTGGAAAAAAAAATCGATGGCAGATTATTTGTCACGTCATCCAGCTGACGACCCATGTAAAACGACAAATCAAGTGTCGATACGGAAATTACATAAAATTCCCCAAATTTTCGAAAACAGAATGCCCAACGTGAGGATCCTGAATTAGTTGAAATTATTAATAAATTAAAAACGGTGAAAAGGTCGAGGAATATACAATCCGAGGGGGTAAATTATATTACGCGACATCATCTGGCGAGTTTAAAGCCGTTATCCAAAAAACATGAGAAATATGGTTTTTAAATACTACCATACGGAGATAATAGGCGCGCATTTGGGAATCTCTCGTACAATCGCGAAAATAAGAGAATCGTTTTATTTCAAAAATTTAAGGAAATTTGTTAGCGACCGAGTTAAGAGATGTCTCATATGTCATAAATCGAAAGCGGAACAAACAAAACCTAAGGGCAAACTGTCTAGTTATTCATGCACAAGGCCAAATCAAACCTTATTTTTAGACTTTGCAGGCCCTTTTCCGGTTAATAATAATTACAAAAATATTCTGATAGGGGTAGATGAATATACTAGGTTTGTTTTTTTGTTCCCAGTGTACAATGCGAACACCACAACAGTCATAGCGTGCCTCCGCGACCGAATTTTCAGCAGTTTTGGTTATTGGGACAAGATAATGGTATAAAGATTTCCTATTCTCTCATGGAGTAGATAAGAAGTTCCAAATACCATACTACCCCAACCCAAGTAAAGCAGAGCGGGCATTAAGAAATTTAAAATCTTCACTCATTGCTTATTTTGGAGAAAAACAAACCAAATGGTCGCAAGATTTATCATTTTTACAATTGGCATTAAATACAGCCGTTAGTTCATCCATGGGTTTTACACCATCCGAACTTTTCCTAGGACGAAAAATAAATACGCCCTTGAACCTGGAGTGGGGTGTACCGGTTGACAACTTTTCTGAATCTTCTGCGGAAATATATAAAATAGGCCTAGAAAATATTAACAAAGCTAAGGAACAGTATAAAAAAAGTTATGACAGAAAACACAAATTCATTAAATTGGAAATAGGTGATAAAATTTTAATAAAAACTTGTCTTATTGTAGTTATTAGTAGGTTAAACAAGGGTTTTTAGTGTCCAGAAAGAGAACATAGCAGTCACGATTAAGATTAAGATCCCAAAGTAGCGAGCAATCAGAAATCTTATCAGTGCTCATTTGCAGTTCATTGAATGCAATCAAGAGATTTGCAAATATCTTGGTTTCTTCTAACGGATTTCACAGTGAATTTTGCCATTTGTATTAATTTTATTCACTGATATAAAAAATGAATATAATTAGATCCAAGCCCGATCCTTGCGGAACTCCGCTAAGCACTGGGTAGGAATTAGAATGTGCTTGATCATCCTTGACTTTAAAACTCCTGCGAGGTATGATTTCGAGAAACTTAAAAAAACTAACAATTTTTTTACTTACAAGTTACTTTTGCCCTTAATGCGATTATGGGCAAATCTCAATCAGATTCTTCCCGTCTCAAAAGTTTTTATGAAGAACTTCTATAGTTTACAATCTAATCCTGTATTCTGTATATATCGTTTAAAAATTACAATTTGTTAGGAAAATATTTTAATAATAAATTGAAAAAAAGAAAAACTATTGTACATGTGTTTGGGGTTAAGGCTATGGAGCACTATATTACTATAAAATAGCTGTAATTTAGTTGAAATAAATAAAAAAAGCAATTTTTGTAAATATTTGAGAGATCCCAAAAGTACCTGAAAGAAATTGCTAGTCAGAACATAGAAAAAGTTAGACCTTTAGTTATATGGGTTTTTTAGCAAGGTATTTTTGACTTTACTATAATTTATCAATTTCAATGTCAAATATAAATATTATTGGATAGTAATTACTTTTAAGTTTTATATAAATATCTGCTTCACCGTCAAAATGTATTAGGCTGGCCATGTGCTCCATAGCCTTAATCCCAAATATTTGTACAATATGTAGTTTTTCATATTAATCGTTTCTTCATCCTTGGGAAAGTATGTATACCATTTTATTACATTAATTGTTAATTGTATTTTGTTTTGTATTATTTGAATTTGTAATAAAACAGGCCCTGATGATGGCACTATAAATTACCTCAAGCTCGGTAAACCCATTTAGTCATTTTTTTCCATAGCTCTTATCCGGAATGGAACCGTTTTCTGCTATAACAAACGCCCTTAGCATCATCCCAAAAATGCTTGTCTATAAACATTGTTTAAATTATACAAATAAGTATAAGATATTAATATGAATTTATACAATGATGTACACAATTGAGAACGTTTAGTTTATTCGAAGTATTTGAAGTCACTCAAAGTGTTTTCTGTGCAGTCGTGTGATTGTTGTGTGTTGTGTTGAGAGTGATAGTGAGTTTTTTTTGTTTGTACATGCTTGATTTTGAAGGAGTGGGAAAGGAGGTAGGGTTAGAAATTCATTTTTCTATGAGGAGTCGGCTTTGAGGTGATAGGGACCGACAAATAAAAAAAATTATAAAAAGCAAAAAACATTAAAATCTCATTAACACTCGCAACAAGACACGCAACAGTGACATGACTACACAGAAACCACACACTTTGTATTAGTACAAATACTTTGATTAAACACAAAATTTCTATAAATCATTGTACAAATTCATATTAATATTTTATACGTATTTGTACAATTTGAACGGTGTTTATAAATCCCAAGCCCTGAAGATGATCTCAATAAAGATCCCAACGTTGGCACGATAAATAATTTTCTAATAATTTTTCTAACCTACATCGCATCGCATCTCGTGATCTTTAAATTATAATTAATAAATAATTAACGTTCGATTCACGTATGGGATTCAATCATGAATGGATTTCGTAATTTAAACGTAATATTTGTATACAGGGTCAAAAAATAAAAAGAGTATATTACTCTATAACTTTATAATTAATACAAAAAGACAAAATTAATTTAACTGGTTGCTGGAACAGGTTGATTCATTTCAGCATATATCTCTATAGAAGTTATGGTAACGGCTGCCACAGTGCTCAGTACACCGAAGATTATTAGAGCAATGTCTTTAATTAGAGTCAGAATATGGTTGCCCTCTTCACTCCACATGACAGCGAATTCCAACAATCCTGGAAAAGAAAAACCTAAAATTGGTAGACAAAGGGCACCGAAAAGAGATATAAACAAGCCCAAGAGAGGTACAGCCAATCCTGCCAGTACTGAAATTACGAGAAAAAAATATAATAAAATACAAATCTTATTTCAAGTTACAACTGTTCGTACAAGCAAGGATTACAAAAATTATCCTCGTTATGTAGTTATACAGAGTGTGTTTCGAATCGTCGAACAAATGTTTTATCCATGTATTCCAGACAATTTCAAACATTACGTAGTACTGAAGAGAGAAAGATAAGAAAATCGCTATAGCAAATGCTATGATCACTCCCTGAGCCAAACTGAAACACAGATAAACGAATAAACTATGTCTATAAATTAGTTCATATGTTTAACTTACTAATCGTTGTGTGGTAGATTAAGCGAAATGCTCCCTTTAATAGCACTACCGTATTTGATGTAACCAATGAAGCCGAATAGTAGATAAAGAAAAGTCACCGTGCCCATCCCTTGATTGAGAACACCGAAATAACCCAAAAATGCTTCTGGTGTTTCCATATTATTCTCTAGTGCAACAACCTGAACGGAAAAAGAATTTATTTTTCCATCTTTAAAAAAAAATTATGTATTTTGAAGCTGAACTTACCATCCCAATGGCCTCGAGAGAAAATAAAATTGTGCCGAAGAAAAGTGCCAAGTTTTTCGGATTTCCGAACAGCGGGACAGAGTTGATTTTTGGAAGATCTGGCCAAAATATATAGTAAATAATGAAACCGAGCCCGAGGAAAGTAATCACGTTCGCTAACGTCGAGACAGGGGAAAGCACCTTAAGATTCTTTATAAATGTTATCAGTATGAATGGTAATGTGACGACAACCATTATAATTCTCACGTCGATTTTAATCCAGTAATGATCTGAAAGCTTTTCAAATAATTATTCATAGGATGAATCACGGTCAATGAAACAAAGCATGTAAGGTTTAACTCGTGCCGACTAAAGCTGGGCGCACACTAGGTCGGTGAGCGGCGCGGCGCGGAACCGACCCCCAAGAAGAATACATTGAAATGAATGTAATCCCGCACAGATGTTCCCATCTTTACTCATGAGCGTTGAGACTCATGAGGATCTTTTTCGTCCGGACATATCCCCAAGGGGACTTCTCAGACGCCTAATGCCCCCGAAGGACCACCAGGAAGATTTTACATGCATGGACTTGTCACATCCCTTGGCTAGCGAGGTAGTGCAATACTAGCCAAGTTCAGAAGTTCCCGTAAGGGGCACATCCATACATGTGCCTTGAAAAAGGCAGATTTGTGGTTTCCAGCATAGCCACAGCTACGCCTTTCACCACCCCCGGAGAGATAGAGAAGGCACTCTATCTCCGGCTCCGGTTGGCCGGTACCCTCCAGCTGAGGTACATTTTGTTTTCAAACCACGACCACCACGAGTCCAACCTCATTTAGTAGAGCCGCCTGGATGCCCTACTACCCAGGAAATCTTACGAAATCCCTACTGACGCACCCGTTGCCTAAGGGGTGCGGGTTCAGTAACCCAGGAACCCTCTGTCAAAAAGACAGAGGGGGGAGGGGAAGGGAAGAGGGAAGAGGATAGGAAGGACAGGGAAGGTAGGGGGAAATGCCTCCATCATCGGTTACCTCCAGGCACCAGGGTTGATGGTCGGACTTTGCCTGAGCCCACAGGGAATGTGTCCTGCGGGAGTTGTAATCCCGCACACTAGACCGATAGGGAGGCGCGGAGCCGGAGGAAGTTGCCATACTTCTGGAACCCGGTTACGCGCCGCGCTACCGGCCTAGTGTGCGCCGGGGCGGTCGGAAATCGTTGAGTTCGGGTATATTCGGTTGCCCTCGGACGCCATATTTGTAAAGACGAAGCCAACGATTGTGATGTGGAACTCCTGGAAATGCAAAATCAACACTAAACCGCAGCGCGCTGGTCAGATAGAGGGGGAAAATTCGACCAACGCGGCCGAGAGCAGTTCCTAACTTCCTACATAGTGTGCGGACCTTCACGATTCCGCGCCGCGCCGCCCCACCGATCTAGCGTGCGCCCAGCTTAAAACATTCTATTCAGGTTTTATGGACGGTTTGAGCATTTGTCCCATTACAATAATTCTTTTGTACTAATATCATTTATTACCTCTTTGATGCTATTAGACACAAAAACTATGTAAACACAACAGATCCCGAATTGGTACATGACTATAAAGAAGTCAACCAACAGCCTAGAAAAAGAATGTATACATGTACATAAATACACAAAAAAGTCAGACTTTTAGCGTTGTCTAACGTTTTATTTAATAAATCTTCGTATAAAAATGACAAATTATTATTTTCGCTTTGTTGTCCTTTCAATTTCATTGTGGGATATTATTGTTGTTTATGTAAGGCCAATTTTAGAATATAATCAATAGATAGAAACAACTGTAAGCGGACGATGGCGCGGCTCTCTCTCAATATTTGCATGCTTTTCTCTAAGCGACAAGAGAGGAGTCGGCGTAAGCGCGTCGCTACTTATTCTTGTGTAGTGGAAGATAAGGTTCTAGAATTCAATAAACCAGAGAGTATATTCCTTAAAATTTATAGTATCACAATTCCGTCTCTTAACTGTACCCAAACAACAGAATCTTAATCAATCTAAAAGTCAGCCACAACTCTAAATCTGGGATGAGTCTATTAACAAAGGGACTCTACAAACGACGCTCGCCACGATTAGTATCCACAGCATCCCCAACTCCGTCTGTTCTCTCGACCGTTGACTTGGTTCGATGGGTCGCAACGGCTGGTCCTCGCTGGCTCTGGCTGGCTGAGTTCCCTTGTTGAGTCCCAGACGGAGTGCGGTTGCTTCTGTTCCGGATCGTCTTTTGGAGTTGACTATTCACTCCCTGAGGGTGAGTCTCCGGTTTTGACTGCCTAGGGTGAGTCTCTGGTTTTGACTGACTGGGATGAGTCTCTGGTTTTTGACTGACTTTTGATTTCCAAGTCCTCTCTTTTTATTCCAGTTTCTATACCGGAGTAGGGGTGGAAAGGAAAATCAAAAGTCAAGGGAGTTCCTACGCCGCGGGTGAACGGTTGTAAAGTAAGGAAAAATTAGGGTAAACGATGATAGTGAACAAAGGTTGTAAATCTGAAGGGGCTATCACCCAGACGGGAACGACGTGACGTCCCCCTCAAATCTGGCAAACATAACTTTGAAATAATTACACCGTTGGACAGATAGTAAAGACGGTTGTCGCGCACATGGTTGACGCGACCCCAATTTACGATGTTCCACGTCGCTACATATTTTTGACCTTGTGACAACCCTTCAATAGAACTTGTGACAACTAAATAAATAGACGATAGTTATTTATTTGATCGGTTGTCCAACTATTGCAACTTTATGTTCTCCAGGTTCGTAGGAAACGACGGGGTTCCAGTCTGGGTCTGTGACAACCTTCGACGTTCTTAACTATCTGTCCAACAGTGTAATTATTTCAAAGTTATGTTTGTAAGATTTGAGGGGGACGTCACGTTTGTAAGGTCGATTTAATTTTTTCTACCTCGATTCGACATAAGTTGAATTCAAATTCTTAACAATTAATTAAGGTTTTTAGTTGAGATGAAAAAAAGAAGTTAATGGCACGAGAGGGATTCGAACCCACGACCTTCGGCTAGATACGCCGCTGCTCTATCACCTGAGCTATCGTGATCTCGATCCACTCGGACATCAACTCCCCATCTCAACCCCACCTTATGAGTTTTCACTCCTTTTGCCATTTTTCAATTGGGGAGTTGATGTCCGAGTGGATGAGATCACGATAGCTCAGGTGGTAGAGCAGCGGCGTATCTAGCCGAAGGTCGTGGGTTCGAATCCCCAAGATGGAAAAGACTGAAAGCTTTCTAAATTTCCTGCCAAATCCCATAAATTTCGTATTTTGTATAGTTTTTCTCCTCGACCAATACCTGGTCTTACCCAAGACTCATTCACCGAAATACTTAGTTGCAGTTCAAATCCCACCTCTTTTCTCAACCGGGATTGGGACCAGCCACACCGGAATTAACAATTAACCGTAACTGTTGCTATCTGGGAATAAAACGATTAGATAGCAAATCAATGGAATGTAGGAACTAAGGTAGGTTGAGATGGAGAGTCGGTGTCCGAGAGGATCGAAGTTACGATAGCTCAAGTGGTAGAGCAGCGTCGTATTTAGCCAAAGGTCCGTAGGTTCGAATCCCGCTCGTGATACTGACTTTTTATCTCAACCAAAGACCTTACATAAAAAATAATAATTAATTGAAAGATGTAACTTGGTTAGGGATGGTGGTGGTCAATTGACCACTAAAACATAAATAGGTAGGAACTAACGTTTATTTTTCGTTTCCAGACTCTTGTTGGGACAAGTCCTTTCTTATCTGAGTTAAAAATTTACTAAAAACTCAAGTTTCAATTTCCTAAAACTCAAACTTCAATTTCTTATAAAAAGTAGAAAAAAACCCTGGGTTTGGTCTGCGAGTTGGAGAACTCTCGCACTACTGGGTCTGTCTACACTCGCGGGTTTTTCACTGAAGATGGCGTAATGCCGAAACGCGTTTGAATAACTAAAAAAACAAAACAAAAAATCGCTAGTGTAGACAGACCCAGTAGTGCCCGTGTGCCGGTTCAACATGAATGTCGACCCTGTTGAAAGATGCACGCCCCCGATTGCCTGAACCATTCATCGCACACAGTACGGCTTCCCTGTCAAGAGAGCCTTCACAACTCTATTCCTCAGTTCCTCACGACTAGTGATGGGTTTCAAAACACCACCGTGAACACGGTTCTCGAAATATCCCCACAAAAAATTGTTTAAAGGTGTAAGGTCAGGGGAGCATAGAGGTCACTGTAAAGGGGAATGATTACCAAGCCACCTGTTAGGAAACATTCACTGTAAGTGCCGAACTGCATTGGTATTATGTGCCGGACATCCATCTAGGATTATTTCAAGAACCCTGTAAAAAATAAATCGAACTTTCATGAACAAACTACATGAAAAATGAAGGGGAGTCTCACTCAATTATTCTACATACTTTTTTCCTATCTAGAACCGCAAAGAAAAAAAATGGGGTGGGCGCATTAGCTTGAACACCCTGTATATACATATGTATAGATTTATTAATAGACTTACGATGCAACGGGAGCCAGCCATCTTAAACATAATGGTCCCTGTTCCAACGCTATTTTCATCGCTTGAGGAAAGGTCAATAGTGGGATTTCCATCCTCTGGCACAATATGTATTGACATCTGATCTATTAGAAAACCATTAACTAAAGAAATAATACAATGATGACGATTGGTTGAAATTACTAAAACGTGGATCCCATATGTGCAGATGAACCCCATTAAAATGGTTCCTATGGTTCCCATAAGAAGACCTGCATTTTTGAAAGCGTCGGGCATCGCCAAAATTCCTGTACCGAGGCATCCTTTGATCAAATGGATGTAAGTTTCTAAATTCCTGAAAAGGCGAATATTGTTCAAATCAGGTTAGCGTATTTTATTATTACAATGTAGTTTAAACAAGGATAATTTTTATATGTTAAATGTTGACATATTAAGGCGTTCCTGGTCGGCTTTGGCTCCTCGATTCTTTCCAACTTAAATTCGTGGTGGAGGTCATCAATTCAGTTCGAAGTCACCAAGGAGTACATTCAATCGAATCTGTTGTATAACTATAGAGCTGGATGTCTAAGGCCATTTGGGCTGGAGCATCTGGTGGTAAAGACTGCTTTTTTGAACGTTGGGGAATACTTCCAAGTACTCAATATTGAGTTTGTCACGATTTTTCTTGGCATTTTCTATTGTACCAACATCATACATGGCATTATTGGCGAATAGTATTGAAAAGTATGAGTTGGAAAGTATTATATTTTCAGTTGGCAATGTCTGCATACACAGATTTTCCTTCCTCCAGCCTGATTCAAATTCTGGAGACTGGGGGATTAAGCTTACTTTTTTCATTTCAATCCAGCACTACTTTCCCTATCAACCTGATCAGTAAAAGAAACCGTAGTATTTACCTAATTTTCTATTATATCGTTACTGTAGAGAAGGTAATAGATCTCGTCCTGACACATACTTCAGTGATAACCTGCGATGACCGGCTTGGATTCCAAATAGGCATTTTATTGCTCAATTTTGAAATACCTGTCAGCAACGTAGACATTGAGGATGCATTTAGTTTTCTGGGAGGACTTTTATAAACTTATGTATGAGTCCTTCATGATTGACTTAACCAAAAAAATAAGACGAACCTGTGTTCGACTTCATCTAAACTAGAGTCAATATCATCATTGTACACATTCAGTAGTCGTTATAGTCAGTCGAATTATACAACATTGATTGGATAGTACCAAGTTTATTGCTTAGCAAGATAAAAAAAAAGATAAAGTAGGTAGAGTAAAAGGACGTAAGAACTTACGTTGTGGGATTGGCGATACTGCGATGATCATATGGATTGTATTCGTCCATTTCTTCTATGGGTATGCGTTAAACGCATATAAACGTTAAAAAAAAAACAACGTACACTACTGATTTTTCCTTCAAAAAATGTGTTACATATGTTAATATTACATCTGTGAGCTAAATTGGCTATTTAAATTTTCGGAAATTCTTTCTGCTCAGATGATTAATTTTTTTGTCGATGTCATTTTATATACAAAAGTCAAACATTTTATGTATAAATTTTATTTTTGAATGTGGTTGTTGCTTAAGATTCAGTTTGGTAATGAACTGATATGCTAATATTTAACTTCCTTTACACTTTTTACCGCCTCGGCCATATAAAATTGTAATTTAACTATTAATATTTCTTTACTTCATCTAGTTATGCTTTTAAACTATTTCCCCTTTTAAATAAGCCCAAAGGAAATTTATTTACAATAATGATTTTCATCCATTATACTTTAACATGTGTTAAAAATATGTTTAATTGCAATTAAGATCAATGTTGGCGGGAGGGGCTTTACTGCAATTATTAGCGTACCTCCCAATCCGTTTCCAGGAATTTGAATGTGAATTGGAGAGATAATCAAGTAAAAAAATATAGTTTATAAACAATCAATACTATAATTGTACTTGTACATAAAATTGTAATGTTGTTACATTTACAACTAAATTCTTAAACACAAACAATTGGAATATTAAACTTAACAAAGTAAATTAATTACAATATTATTAAAAGCTAAAACAGAAGTTTTTTTTTGTTTGTTTGTTTACTCAGCTGATGGTTTGAGGTAGGTAGCAAATCTTCATCTATTTGAACTGGTTCAGATCGAGGTAGAGGTAGGTATCGAGGTCAGATTCAGATGGTCGGGGATCAGGTGACGTGCGTGATGCCTTCGCCGAGGTTATCAGTTTTTTCCAATAGGTGTTCACTTCGCGACAAACATTTAATAGGTTAGGTAACGGAACGAAAACAGCGTAGGTGCGCACAGATCAAACCCCAAGCGAAAAAACGGGCCTACTAGATATTGTTTGTTTGCAGAGCCAACCGTATTTTAATGCCACTTATATCACTTATATTAAATCTATGATTGTTTTAATACATGTTGAAAATAAATATATAAACAAAACGGAACAAAATAATAATTACATTTAAATAAATCTAATATTAAACAAATACATTTTTTAGTTCTTAAAACTATTTATTTCGGCGCAAACAATCAATATTTATTATAAATTACTTTAGTCTAATTCCAACCATTACTTTTTCACTTGGAACATTCTTTACCATGCTTTCTTTATGGTTTGTACAAGAAGATCAAAGAAATAAATAAACAACCAAGCCATTTTATAACAGTATTTATTTAACAATATTTTACATTCTATTTACACAGAATTGGTTAAATTTCATCTACCGTTTGGCTACTCAAAGTAGCTATAAAGTAAGTAAACAATTTTACTCTATGCATGGCATAGATAACATCCAATAAATACATTTATTATACTTTTATACGAGTTTTATTCTTAAAACTAAAATCTAGTTTGCTGGACGACATCAGAGATTGCCTAATAGATACTAATAGATACTATAAATCGACTAAAAAGCATAAAAAGCGTTTTGTTATTACATTATCAATTTAGGTTTAGATATTGGATTTCGCTATTTAATTATGACCGCAGAAAACTGTATTACATATATAAAAAACTTGAAGGGTTGAAATAAGGACTTTTTGTGAAACTGAGATTGAAATAGAGAGCCACAGCTCAAAATTTAGATAAGCTGGAGAAAATAAAATAAAAAACTAATTAAGTTGTTTGCTATACAATAACACCATTTGGAAAAATAGTTATGTTCAATTTCTCCGTCCGCTGATCCTTGCAATTATTTTTCGAAATTGTTTTTGGTGTATAATTTACTTTAACTTTAGTCGTTCAGTTATCGATAGAGTTTGGTCTTACAGCATATTTGATATGTAAACAATCTGGCAAAAGTCATGATTTTTAGCTCGAGTCTCTCCGTTCAAGTCTTACTGAACCGCGGATGTTTATCCTACCAACCGACTTGTACAAATATACAGTACCTAGTTAGTAAAAATTAGCTTTGTCTTTTCAAATTTTTGTAAACTACATTACTCAAATTTGCTATTTAACATTCGTTGTTAACAACTTGAATGTACACTTATTGTGTTGTATGTATACATAAGTAGATTGAGCAGTGAAGTTATTCTTTTTTTTTTTTCTTTTTTCTGTTTTGTTTGTGAATATATTTCCATGGCCTGGAGTTTCTCTGTGACGTTATTGCCAAACGATAAGGCTTAAAGTGGAAATCAATCATGGCTCAATCAATACATATCTCGATACGTCCAGCTATTCCTTAACTCAGAAATTCGTTATCGCTCTCTTTTCGCTTTATTTAAAAGAGTTGACGATATCAATTAAAGTGATTCCCGTCCCGCAGATAAGGCCTACGAAGCCAAAAATGACGAGCAGGACATCTTTCCAGATGATCCAGTTGTATTTTCCGAGCTGATCGGGCCAGAGAGTGCACAGCTCGATCACGGCAGGGAATATGAGACCCAAGACGGATAGGCAGAGGGCCCCAAAAAGAGATATGAAAAGTCCCAGCCTCGGTATCGCCGCAGCCAATAATACTGTAAGTAATTGAGTTATGGAAAAATTGCAGAAGAAACCATAGTTAAAAGTTGGTACTTACGTGTGGCGATAACAACCAAGATTCTCAAAATATATTCCCACAT
The DNA here is from genome assembly GCF_000648675.2 of Cimex lectularius. Lineage (NCBI taxonomy): Eukaryota > Metazoa > Arthropoda > Insecta > Hemiptera > Cimicidae > Cimex > Cimex lectularius. The sequence goes on from NW_019392993.1 coordinate 466,690, forward strand.
GAGTTGTTTCGATTCGTCAATATGTTTTTTGAGCCATGTGTTCCATATGATCTGCACCGGAACGTAACACTGGAGGGCGTAGGATATGTAGATGGCTATGGCAAACGCTAAAACGACACCCTGCGCCAAGCTGAAACCATAAATCAGTTTTATAAGTTTTCTCAGAATCCACTTTCCCTCTGATGATATGCTCACATCTCGTTGTTCGGTATGTTAAGGGAAACACTGCCTCTCGCTTTGTCACCGTATTTGACGTACCCGACGAAGCCGACAAACATGTACATGAACGTTACCAGGCCCATGCCTTGATTCAATACGCCGAAGTAGCCGCCGAAGGCTTTGGGGTTTTTCATGTTGTTTTCGAGTGCGACGACCACTCCAACAGCCTCCAACGCAAATAGGACGGTTCCGAAGTAAAGTGCATAATTGCGGACCTTCCCGAATGCCTCCACGGTTGAGGGAGATGGAAACTCCGGCCAAAATATGTAGTATAAGATGATAGCGAGTCCGATGAAAGTAATGACGTTGGCCAATGAAGAAAACGGAGCTAACAATTTCAAGTTCCTTATTAGGTTGATTGCGATGAGCGGAATGAGTATTATCATCATCCAAACCCTCACATCCAGTTCAGTCCAATAGAAATCTGCGATCTAACAATTGTTAAAAAATACCATGATTACTCCAATTAAAAAAAAGTAAACAATGAAATTATATAATTACATAAACACAAGCAAAAATTTACCTCTTTCACACTCTCTGCCACAAATACGACGTAGACGCAGCAGATACCGAGTTGATACAGTGTTATGAATATGTCCACAAGAGGTCTGGAAATTCCAGAAAAAGAAAATTACCCCATTACAAAACTGGAATGTACCTTTTCAGCAAATACCATTTCATCAAACCTTACGCGGCAATCGGAATGAGAAACTTCAAGAAGTTCGGTCCTTGCTCAAGAGCGATTTTCATCGATTCGGGGTAGGTCAGGAGGGGTACTCGCAGTTTCTTGCATAATATGTATTGGGACCTGATCTGTGATGAAAAATGTTTAGAGATTATAAACATAAGATAATACTAATAGGTATTTAACTTTAGAAACATACCAGGACATGAAGGCAATATGTACATACAAAGCCGATTAATACCGTGCCTACAGTGCCAACGACCAGGCCTGAGTTCTTGAAGGCGTCCGGCATGGCCAGAATTCCAGTTCCCAGGCATCCTTTGAGCAAATGGACCAATGTTTCGAAATTACTATAAACAAAAAAAAATGAATCAACATAGTAATATTGAAATATTGATGATTAAAAAACTATTAATATTTCTCTCTTACGTGGTCGGGTGCTCGACCTGTCGGTGTAAATGAGGGTCGTACTCCTCACCATTCTCTACAATCGTCGTGGTCTTTTTACCACCTCTGAAATTGTACACAGTTAGACAATTTCGAACACAGACGTCGGGTCGGATGCGTACTTACGGCGATGTCAAGGCGATTGTTTCCTTGAACGCCTCTTCTTTCTCCGGCATTTTCGTGGTCGAGGGTCAAGCGAGCTCTCCGCCTACTGAAAATAAATTTGACTTACTGTGACTAGACGAGCAATTCAATAAAATTTGAAATTCTTTAATCAACAAAACGAGACCCTGCAATTACCCACTTTCTCGACAGGGCCCAATATTACAAATATTTTATTTATTAATTTCATAGTCCCTCAATTACCTTGATTTCAGGGCTAATTTTAGCAACTGTACATAAAATAGTAATGTATTCATCATAATTTTGTACATTAATATTCGCCTCTTACATTCATTAATTTAAAAAAATATAAATGCTCTGCCAATAGTTCTTCTTCATCATCTCAATGCAATATTCTGAGATTGCGAAAAATCTTAAAAACCTTCTCATCACGAACAGTGATACGACTTGAGATGTTAAAGAATAAATCAGTAAATTATTTTCGTGGGATAAAAACCGGGACAGAAAGAATCACGATTGATTTCGACGGCTGTGAAGAGAATGTTTAACCGCTGACGGTCGGAGAACTGGTATGGTATAGTGTGACGGTATCCGAAATGAAATGTTTCGAAACCTTCAGGGTACGAATCACGATTTTTTGAAATCCTTCTACATTTTGCGTACGGCCTAACCGTTGGCAGCGCATGTGGATGATGAGACACATGATATTTCCTTCTTTAAGGAGAGCAAGGGCCTGAATCTGGCAACAAGTTACAAGTCGATATCCCTGACAACCTGGTTGAAAAAATTAAATTAAAAAGCGATACTAGGAGTCCATCTGGTCTGACCCAGTAGCTCCCGAACGAGCTGGTTGGAATAAGAAAGAAGGAGTTGTGCAGGGTTGAATGATAGAGTTTGTAGTTATTACATCTGAGTTCCCGAGAAGAATCCTTTCAAAGCTATTTTGAAATGGTGGAAAAATTTATCACTGTAATAAGAAACTAGCTAAGTTCACCATCTATTGATATGCACAATGTATTTGTAGTTGAAGTCTGGGCATCCGAGACCAGAAAATTACAGGCCTATCACGTGTTCGAAGTAGAGGTACTGTTCCAAAAAGGATACCCCCAAACCTCCCGAACTGCAAAAAGGGTGTGCCCTGCGTTCTTATGGGTACAAGGAGCTCCTCGCAGTGGATCCGGTGGTAAACGGGTCAGGCCGCTCGCTGAAAAAATTTCATCATGCAAAAGTTTTTTTCCCACTACGGCTCAGAATTAAGTGTAGTCTTCGTTTGACTTATGTGATGCACCAAGTACTGTCATCTCCATAGCACTCTCGACACGACAGACAAGAATGACACATCTACACGGAAAACAAACACTTTGAGCCATGAAGATAATCTCAATAAAGATCGAAACGTTGGCACGATAAACAAAATGTTTTTCTAAGTACTGCAGGATCCCGTGGTCCTTTTTAATGATTAGCATGGAAGACATGAGCTCATATCCTGTTTTAGTGTACACTCTTTATTAGAGAAAGAGCTCCATTTATATTACTCGTTCGTTGGCCTCCCGATAAAATTGCTATAATGAACCACAGTCAATAGAGTACAATTTTCATCGATTTCATAAACTATTCATTTAGAAAAACTTTATTGTAAATTACAAGTTATTTATTTTATATTTCAAATTACTTATAATTTCATTGTTGAGATTCAAAGTGTGATTTGATTATATAGATCTAAAAGCATAAATGTGTATTGCTAATTGCCTGTAACATTATAATGTAGAGCATGCAAAAATAAATCAGTTATTGAAACATTCACACACACACACACACACACACAACACACACACACACACACACACACACACACACACACACTCACACACACACACACAACACACACAGGGAGGTAGTGAGGAAGATGATTGAATTGATGGAATGATTTAAAATAATATCTCTACTCATTCTTCCAGGCATTGACAGTTTCTCTTCGACATATTGTACTACAGATCGTCCCTTTGTGAAAATAGGCACATAGAACAAACTGGCAAAACGCTCTGAAGCAAGGAAATAAAGAAGACGAATTTGTGTAGAAAGTATACTCGCCTCTTCAGATCCACACTCTGTCCACATCCATCTTCTCCCTTGAATTGTCAGCTAACGAACGGGTCTCGGTGAAAAGCGCTTGCGCCACGGACTGCTCGATATAAAAGCAGCTCGGCCTTTTGGATTATCTACATGTACAGTCCATTTGTTGGAAGCGACTGGTATTGTTTATTAGATATTTGAACCCAGTTTTTATATAAGAAAATATCACGACCAAAAACGAAAAATCTTGAAAAATGTAAGTCTGAAACCACAATGGGCGTTTACGCGCCATCTATGATGAAAAATCCTTGTAATAGACCAAAATTCTTTCATGTGAACCATGTTACCAGTTTGACTTGTTAGTAAGACACCAACAAAGTCGAAAATAAAAACACGTTTTTCTTCAGGAAAAATTTATTAAAACATGTTTAATTTATATAGCATCTACGATTATCACGGTCCGCCTATTACAACTTTTGGCCAGGTGGGTTGCGGTCATTCCACATCGTCAGTGAGTCTTAGGTTCGTTCTCATCACAGCAAAATGAAAAAGAATTTGGAATAAAAGTTCATTCGTTTCTTTAGTGACTGGGAGTTTTGTGGCCCTGAAAAGGGCCGGTGTTGTGTAGTGGAGTAGGAGGGCCGACGAATCGAGGCCGCGACCGATGCATGGCGCCGTTGGTTGATGGTCTGTGACCGTGAGAGTACCGTTGGCTGAGGTCCGGGGGCCGTGAGTCGGCTGACTCCACAGAGGCCGAAGGTTCTGAGATGCAGCGATTAGCCGAGAGCAGCGTTTGGCGTTTATAGCCAAGTCGGCTGTTAGAAGGCGAGATCAGGCTGATGCATCGAATACTTGTTGTCGTCGGGTTGACGAGTCTCCTGGAGTCGTGTATTAGTGATGTGTGAGACCTCGTCGGGTTGACGAGTCTCCTGGAGTCGTGTATTAGTGATGTGTGAGACCTCGTCGGGTTGAAGAGTCTGCTGCAAAGAGGCAGTGCCCCTGCTTATATAGGAAGTAGTCTACTCTGATTGGCTGCAGTGTGGAGGGCGAGAACATTCCATAAGTCGTAGTGGCATCTAGCGGTGACTTGTGGTAGCTACAAGTGGCCACTACAGTTTCCTTTGTAATATAACTTGATTTGTATATATGTTAATATATTAATCGAATAATTGAGTCTGTATGTAAAAAAGTTAAAAAAAAGTAAATTGTCGAGGAAAAAAAAGGACAGATAAAAGTTTTTAATATTTCAATATCGCGTTTTTCTCCACTTGTCGTAATTACACCTCGAAGACGCCTCGGCATACTTTCTACCAGTCTGGAAATTTTTCATTGCAGAGGTTAGCCCATTCTTCACGAAGAGTCCTTTCAAGATCGTGGAGTATATCAGGAAGTGATGGACGTCCTATTATTCGTCTTTTGAGGTTATCCCATAAAAATTCGATCGGATTCAAGTCTGGAGAACGAACTGGCCAGGCTAAGACCATGAGGTTATGATGATGAAGGTTCGTTTGTACTATGCGAGCAACATGTGAACGGGCAATACCGTGCATTGGAATAGGTTTGTCGCTGATTTCATCGAGGGTAGGCAACGCATGATGTTCCAAAATTTCATCCACACAGCGAGTGGTCGTCAAAGACCCTCCACGAATAAAAACCAACTCTGTGCGACTCTCTATTGAAATTCCCGCCCACACTATCACCGAGCTACGTTGAAAAGGTAGGCTCTGGTTAAAATTACAAGCTTTGTACCTTTCATATCGCCTTCTTTACACTCTTTCACGCAAAACCGGAAAATCGTAGAGCAAATCTATCGTCATCTGTACAAATTACAGCAGGCCAATCGTTTAAAGACCAATGGCTGTATTCTCGAGCAAATGCGAGTCGTGCTGCTATGCGTGTCCTGGTCAATTCTGGTCCTCTTACGGGGCAAAAAGCCATCAGTCCATACTGATTTAATCTTCTTTGAGCAGTGCGTTCAGAAATTTGGACACCACGAACTTCCTGGTGCTGCTGAATCGTTTAAACAATTGTAAGGTGCCGGTTTTGCAAAATTCTCAAAGTCTTGTGGTTCTTTTACCCTAGGGCATGCAGAACCGGGCCTTCCATGGTAGGACCCAGTTTTTCGAAAACGTCTGACGGCGTCTCGCAGTGTTTCGTAGGGAACTCCAATGGCAATAGCCAAAAGGTTGCTTTTTGAAAGTATTCATCAATGGAATCTGTGGAATAATATTACAAGTTTTTGACTTGGATTTCTTACAATACTACATAACTTCGGGTGTGAAATAAATCAGCACAGATAAATAATTTTACGCCTGGCTGAAAAATTTAAAGATAGCGACTCTAAATTTATTATTAAATTGGTATGATCCGTTTCACGTTTACTTAAATGAATGTCCTTTAATCTATGGTAGTTGACAAACACTTTAAAAAAATACAATGACGAAAGATGTAGAAAGATCCTCAAGAGACGGAAAACAATTGAGACTTCATTAATTCTTCATATGTATTACGAAAATAGTTCTAAATCGAAACTAAGTGGCCCTGTCGGATTGAAGTGCGCCTTTTCTCCTTTCCAACTATTTCTTTTGTAATATCATCCGCCCAGAAAAGCTGGAAAGCTTTTGGAAAGCATTTCCTCTCTGAGGGATCTGCATTTTATGAGCAAACTGGATCCTGGGCAGGCAAAGGAGGGGGAAGAGGTGGTGCTATCCGTAGCACAGGAGGATCTTTTGGTAAAAAAAGAGGTTGCCATGAGGAAAAGTATTTTTACAAACAGTAAAAACAGCAATTGGAAAATTTGAAGGGTGCATTGGACAATGAAATCTCCTTCCATGAAGAAAAGGTCAAAAGGCAACAAGGAGGCCATCGAGTAAAAGCCAGATCGGAAACATCGAGAAGACATTTTTTTTTTTTAAGATATTTATTTTATTTATTGCTATTTGTACATAATATACATTGAGCAAATAGTTAGTTATAAACTAATCTGACAGACCTGTCAGACCAGGAGGCAGTGGGGAGAGAAACCAACTTTTATTTAATTGGGGGGGGGGAGTAAAAGTTAATTTGGTGGGTTAGATAGAAGGTCACGAGGCCATCGTCGTTTTAAACGGCGTGGAGGATTGTAAGGGTGAGATGTTGAGGAAAGAGTTAGGGCTAGTGAGTTAGGATGGAGGGAGAGTTTAGAGTGAAAAGTGAAGAAGCGTATATGGATAAGATCTTTCAAGAAAGGGATTTTAAGATCTTTATGGATCGTTTGATTTGTGACGTAGAAGGGAGCATTGAGGATACGACGGAGAACTTTAGATTGAAAAGACTGAATTCGTTGGATATTGGATGATTTGGCCGAGCCGCACAGCTCGACTCGGTAGGTCCAAATAGGTCTGATGAGTGTTTTGTAAGCGGTTAGTTTGTTATGTATGCTTAGTTTTGATTTTGGTACAAGAAGGTGTATGAGTAGTCCATATCTTTTGTTAAATTCTTGCCGTTTTAATCGTGTATGTGGGTTCCAAGTAAGTCTACTATCTAAGTAAAGCCCAAGGTAGCGGACTTGGTTCGATGGTGGTATTATTTTGTTGTAAATGTGCACTGGTGGACAGGTTTGTCGTTTGAGCGTAAATGTAACGTGTTGGCTTTTTTGTTCGTTTAACCTGATCCGCCACAGATTGCACCAGTTGGTAATAAGGTTCAGGTGTTGTTGGAGTGCTTCTGTTGCTAGGATAGGATTGGAGTGTGTTGATAAGATTGCGGTGTCGTCCGCGTCGAGAAGAAATAGACTTGTTTTTTTTCTTAATTGATTTGTAATCCAGTCAGGTGATAAATGCCTATTTACTCATTCTTTACTCATTCTTTTTAAAATTGTTAATTGCTAATGTAAAGTTTGATCGATAAAATACGCTAGTAATAAAAAAATAACCATTTTATTAAATGAACCAATTGCAAGAACGTTAAATATGTTAATCCTCTTTAGAATCTACCAATAATTAATTGGAATAAATGGGGAGTCTAAGTGAGAAGTTTGTGGCATGGGCGATCGAAGTCACGGTAGATGAAGTCGTAGAGCAGCGGCGTATTTAGACGAAGGTCGTGGGTTCGAATCCCGCCTGTGACACAAATTTTTCATTTCGAAAAAATTGTGCGTAATTAATTAATTAAATAATTAATATGCTCCTACGGAACACTAAGCATATCTATTAATATTTGACTGTCTCAGTAAAGGGTTAGTTCAATTAATTCTGTAGGAAAAAATATCGTACCAAATCAAAATTTATTAACAAGGAAAGGAAAGTGGTCACACGGCCGGCGGTTGGTTTGAACAATGAATGGGACATTGCAGATACATCCTACGAAATGAAGAAGGGCTCAGGGATGTTGAAGGGGTTCACAGCAATTAAAAGAAACATATATCGTCAAAATATTGAAGATGGCGAAGTGACGAAACGCGTCCGGATCCATCAACAATCAGCGAGCACAGGTAGACCGGGTTGAAAAATAACAACCAATCAATTGGTTTATCATCTCGCAGGACACAGGAGGAAATTTTAAAATTTTACAGCAAATTGTTGAAAAAACAATCGGCCATAAGTACTCGCGTATATTCCAGGGAGTGTCGAAAGTCACTATTAGTTGCCAACTAAACATCACGAGCAAGATGAACAAGAACAGAGGTTCAACATGAACTCATTTTCCAGCAATCCTCTGAAATGGTGGAAACTAGTGACAATCTTTTCTAATATTGAAAGTATAATTCAAATATCTTATTCTGTTAAATTTTTTTTAAAAATTTCATTTGTTTGTATCTACAACTTTTCATGTGTTATATACTGCCAGCAGATTGGATAATTTATGTTTGTGGCATTACGTGCGTTATAAAGAAAGCTGCCCATTGGCAGCCGCTCTGAATTTTGGAATGATGATGAAATGATGTAGTCATTTAAGAGGTCTCTTATCCATATTCTTTTCAGACTTTATGTAGTAATTGTGGGGAATGGAGTAATCGTATTTATGTGTTAGTTCGATTTTGTAATTTACTATGAAAACGTCTGTAATACATTTTGATGGATGAAAAAACTGTAGGCATGTGAGAATCTCTGTGAAGTGTATTACTGTTTACGTAAAAAAGGGCAGAAACGTGGGATTGAAAACTTTGTAATCTTATTTATTGGAATATTTGGCCGATGCTACAATTTTGAAAAGTGCGACAGTGCGGCGCAAGAGTTTAACCGTATCGTGTGATAGAGCAAGTGACCAATGACTAATTATATTGGAGCATAATAGGCTTTTGAATATACTTTTATTTTACGGTAAAAAAATATTAGTTTTGTTGAAAAAGTCCATTTTTTAACCATATTATTTTGGTGAAAAAGTTAAATTTTAATATCTCGTAAAAACAAAACTTTAAATTGGCTATTAAAGTTAAAACTTAAACGGCTCTAAATCTGAAATTGAAATGTTTTGAAATTATATATTTAAGGGTTATTGTGCACTTATGACTCAATTTTTCTTGATTAACAAACCAGAAGAACCCAGACTTATTAGCTTGCTTTGTAAAAATAATTTTAACCATGAAAATTTAAGTCGTTGACATGTCCAAGAGGAAATTGGTTAATAATGGTAATACTTCTTGCTCGGAAGCTTATACCATTTTCGTCAAAGATCATTTTTCTCTTGAAGATATTTATGCTCGTGTTAATGTGCACGACAGTATCGCTATGTCGGGCAATTGAGGGACGTTGTTAATCAATGCAAATTGGGCGTCGGCTGTCCGGGAGAAACTTTACCCTGCTGCCTGATTTAATGGTCTAGAAAATTTTTTAAATATTCAAACCTAAAGATTTTTTTTATTGAATTAAGCTTCATGATTTTATCTTTTATAATATTATATCTGATACATGACATGGCAACGACCCGAAAAATGTCTGTTAGAACAGTAAAAGTTTATTTCTTTTGGCCGAGGCATGCTTTAAATCCCCTCTAAATCCGAATGAGGGTATTTCGGGATCATCGATTCTTTTAGATCGATAAAGAGGTCGTAGTTGTTTTCCATCACTGGCGTCGACCCCTCGGCTCGAACAACACCTCAACCCAGGGTGCGGGATCCAAATTTTCAAAAGGCCCAACCGGACAAATTTCGCTTAAGCTTCGTTGCAATAAAAACGGATAAGCACATTTCCCCCGTAAACGTTAATAATTAACATAATATACTCAAGAACTATATTTACGACGATCCCGGTGACTATGATTTTGACTATCTACTATTTTGTTTATTTGTTTTGATGTAAAGATTATAATTATTAATAGTCTTTGGATTATATAATTCGCCCAGAATGTTTTTCTACCTACTTAATACCATTGTAATTTAAAATCTAGGCCAACCTAATTATTTAAGGAAAAAGGAAGAGCTCATTTTAAAAAGGAAGTCGTGAGGTTTATCATAGTTTTTGATATCTACATTCTCAGAACGCAGCCTCAATTAAAAAAAAATTTATTATCAATATTTTACAACTGCTTTCAATTGGATAACAAGTAATAATGAGTGTATAAAATAAACCTTAACCAACCCTAATTATTATCAATTCCCATGTGGTTTTTTTCCAATATGTAATGTAATTATATCCTTATCAAAACTTTCAGTAAAAATCGACATATTGTTCAAATTGTTTTTTGATGTTTTATACCTTAATTTGTTTTAATCTTACAAATATAAAAGAAGGGATTGTCACATTTTATTGTTTTACGTCTTACAGAATTGAAATAGCTTTGAAAATTAAGATGAAAAATATTCATGCTCCTTAATTTATTGTAATGTTACAAATATGAAAAAAGGGATTGTCATATTTTAATTGTTTTACGTCTTATAGAATTGAAATTACAAAATTGAAAAATGAAAATGAAAAATATTCATGATCGAAAATATTTATTTGAATACAGGGTAAAATAAAAGGAAGAATGCATTGCTGAGATAACTTACCAATATTCTTCAGATGATACTTTTTTCTGGTTTGCCTAGAAACTTTTTGAATTTAAAATTAAAATTTTTCTTGACAGCAATGTAGATCCGTTTCGACATACCACAAATGTATCTGACCCTTGGAATATGTTGACAAATAAAAATATTGTTTAAAAATGAGCTCAATTGTGATTGCTGCAGAAGAACAGAATTAATTGATCATTGATACTGGCTAAATTATTTTATTATTTAATCTTAAGTCATAAATAAGCTGTCAAAATGTTTTCCCACGAGGATGCTAATGTTCAATAATATTCTTTCGATTTTGGACGGAAATAGAAGGTTAATTCACAATTCAATTTACGGCAATTTTCGCGTTGAAAGAACGAGGACTTTACAAAAATTGTTTATGTTAGTTGTTTAAGAACACAATGGAATTAAGTTCAACTTCTAATAAGACATAACGACAATGTAATAAATAAGCAAAATATAGTTAATAAATATACTTAAGATTTAAACTTTTCGTTTAACATTGTTAATTATTTTACAGAACACAATTTATTGACAACCGGTGTTCGCCTTCTAACGAGATATTTCTGATTTACTCACAATACTAGATCAGGGTGAAACACGGATAGAACTTGTGTCGACGACTATGATCGTATGATCGACTGGATCCTATCCTCTCCGACTGAGGTCTGGCCCGAGTTAATCTCCTCAATTTGTGTCGTATCCGGGAGCAGCCGGAAAGTCGAAGGTGGTGGGGACGACATCCATTCTCTTCCTCTGCTCAAATTTTCTCTTCCACCCCACTCGAAAGAACGAATTTGTCAACAAAAGCGAAAAAAAGTGTTAACAGGCAAACAGAAACACATCGCAGGAACATGAACGGTATTAGTTGATCGATGGGAGAGTAGGACATCATTTATACTAGATTATAATCATAAAAGAACAGTTTTCGGCAACGTCGGGATTCGAACCAATGACCGCTAACCTGACGAACTTGAGAACCGAAGTCTAATCCAGCACACCAATGGCAACTAGCATAAATAACATAAAATAAACTATTACAGCATTTCTGATATTTAAACTCTGAAATTTTTTCTTCACTACCTATTTTTCTTGAAATTCCTTTATAAGTTTGTGAATCACGCGCATGAATGATTTTTCTGCTGTTAGTTCGCTGGCAAATTTAATAAATAAGCACGCAAGGGCAAAGAAGAAAGTAATGTTATAAAATTAAAAACAGATTTATTATTTAAAATATTACAGCACAGAAAAACTACTGTGAAAGTGAGAACTAAATCTATCCACGATATACCTTTTACTTTGACAGTTTTTTTATTTTTATCACATCTTTACAATTATCGATTCGCCAAAAGATGCGTACGATTCTAAAATCATATATAAAAGTGAAAAAAAAACTTCGAGAATATTGTTTGGGGAATTTTTGTAAAATTCTACTTGTGTACCATGGGGACGCAAAACGATACTTTTATGTTTAGAGATTTAAAGGTTTTCGCATCTAGCCTAGCACACCCAGAATATACTTCCATCATAAGATGGGGGGACCTATTATATTCTCGAAAAAACGACTTTATTTTGTTAAAAAAGTGGAAAGTAGAGTAGAGAACTATCAGCAAAAGAGAGATATAAGTGAACTCAATGCATTTCAATGATAAGAGAGGTATTTAATACACACATAGAATTCTATTCTCAGCTAAGGTGATAGCTGCTACACTTTTTTATGGATATAGAGAGAGCTTTTAACCATCACAACCTCTTTACATGGAGCAATCAAAAACAAGGGAGTTTCGGAAAATATGTGCCATTGAATGGAAGAGGGTTTAATGAACATGATGATAACATCCACCTTGGGCGGTGCGACCATCCGTGCTAGGAAAGTCAGGGGATGGTTCTCTCACCCCTTCTGTGGACGACGCTGCTAGATGAACTCCTACAAACCCTGGAACAGGATTCTACTGTCTAGGCGGATACCTTGTCATAGTAGTAAAGTTTGCTTATTGGCTTAAAGTTGGCCGCCCTGAAGACATCGTGATGGATCGAAAACAATGAGACCTCATCCTGGTTGACAGGTGGTGCAAAAGTGAGATTTATCTATTAACAACAACAACAGTAACAACAACAAACCCATAATGATTCCATTCACATGAAAGAAGACAATAGGAAGATTAAAACTCAAAGTCTGAAAGGGTCCCCGATCTTATTTTCCAAGGAGGCCTAATATCTAGGTATCACACTAGACCAGCAACTTACATGGAATCAACATTTAACTAAAACCACTCAGAGAGACAAAATTGCCTAGGGTAGGTGCAGAAGGCTCTGGAGATTAAACCCCAAAAAGACCCTACGGCTATATATGGCGACTTAAGACCGATGTTGACATATGGATCAGTGGTGTGGTGGACCAAGATTCTGCAGGCTAAAACAATCAGGCTATTGAGTGGTATCCAAAGACAAGCTTGTCTCAGTGTCACTGGAGACATGAGCACTACGTCAACCGCGGCTCTGGAGGTGTTGTTAAACCTCGCACCATTTCATATTTAAGGAGAAGCCAGACAGCAGCCCGCAGGGTCATAAATGGACAACCATCTGCAAGGAAAGGCCATCCATGTAAATAATCAACGGAAATTGAGGGAGGAGATAGAGGCAGTTGCCATATTAGATCTACCAATCAATACCACTACTCCAAAATACAATTCTATTAAAACGTACCAGGTACTGACACCACAACGGGAAAAATGGGCTAATGGAACACCGCAAAAGGAAAATGCCTACTGGTACAAGGACATGGGGGCTGGAGTCTTCGAGATTAATCCAAAGACCGAACTGACGGTAAACCTAGTTTAATGCGCTACAGTTTTCCAGTATGAAATCATAGCGATTTAACAATACGCCAGGGAAATAAAAAGGCTAGGAATACATTCCCAAAAGATAGCCAATTTCTCTAACAATCAGGCAGCACTAAAGGTCTTAGCCTGATGCGAGGTAAAGGCAAAGAATATTTGGACCCTGGCGGAAGTCAGCGCCACTAATGACCTGACCCTGGCATGGGTTCCTGGGCATTGGGGCGTAGAGGCATTTGAGTAGAAAAATTTGACATGCTGGCCAAAGAGGGAGCCAAAATGGACTCTCCTAGTCTTGAACCTTACTGAGCCAAGTATCTTGCAACAAAAGAGGATACATCTCAATGTGGACTCTTAATGATCCCAAAATCTAGTGTAACAATACCACAGGCTTGAGTCACGCGAAGATATTCATAGAAGGACCATCCGCAAAGCTTACAAAGGAATATATAAAGTAACCGCAACCGAACTAGGATTCTGGTTGGATTGACTGACATTGCCACTTAAAAAAAGCACATCACCGGATAGGAGTACAGACAGAAGAAACCCAACAGAAGATATTGGCAGAAAGAGGAGGAGACCGCAGTACACATTTTATGTTTTTGTGAAGATCTATGTAGGTGCAGATTCTTGCAACTAGGACAGGATAAGCACAAGCAAGATCCTTCACTAAGGAGCCGCTGACAAGGCTAAGAAGGTGATTAACAACCTGATGCTGGTCATTGAGTTATAAAATAACAGGGGACCACAATAGATCTAGTCAGGTCGAGGTAGCCGCATTCCTCATACTATCCACCAATCTTGTATATCGTAGTTAATTACTTTGTTGAGATAAGAAATGATTTTTTTTTGATCTGCCTATCCTCGTTGGATAAAATATTTGTATCTGATCTTTGTTTGTCTTTTTATCTGCAAATGTTTTTTTATTCCGACTTTATTTTGTGTGATTACAAGATTTGAGGTTGTACCATAGGTTATATTTGGAAAAAATTCAGACTCATTTTGTTTGGGGAACTCTGTTGTCGTTTTCTTGTCATTAATTTACTTTGTATTGTTATTTTCAATAAATGCCCTACAAAATCCACGCTTTGCTTACAGTATTCGAATTTAAAATTGATCTCGGCTGAGGGGAATAATGGCTGAACTCTCGTATTCAATTTGATTCTTAACGATTGATCGTTTTTTAAAGATATATCATAGTTGTCAGTTGTTGAACGTTTCAAAAAGAGTGAACGGTTCGATTTAATAAAAGCGGCGAGGACAGAATAATTAAAGGCATACCAAACATCATTATGAGCGAGTTTAGAAACTAGAGCAATGGGCCCAACACGACATATTCACAAACGAAAATCGAAAGTTTCGTATTTACAAAATCCCATTATTAAAATTAAAAAAAAAAATGTCCTCTGTTTTAGTAAGAAGAAGATGTAACGACTTTCATTATGCAAAACAAATAAATTAAAAACTGCCTTTAAAGGTGAAAGAAAGAAAGCAGTTTTGCACAGTTATTGTTTATAAGGTCATCCCCAAGATAGTTACAAATTTGGTATCTAAATTTTCAAAAGTAAAATTGGTTTATCTACCAAAAGTTGATTGTGTTTTTGCACTTTGTAAATATAAAATATAACCATAAGTTCTCAACTTAAATATTTGTACGCGTGTGTAAAAATGTAATAATGAAAACCAATTTTTTTCGTTAAACGGCAATAAACAATAATTTATTGATTAAAGTATTAATTTATATACTAATCTATTATTCTATACTAATCTACTGAAAAGGGAATTAGGTATTAACTGAATCTTACAAATTCAAATATTCGTACTAAAATTTTGAAAAATCAGAGTGATGAGTGATCGACAAAATCATAAAGCATTGGAGAAAATATTTCCACCATTCATGAATTTATGCCATTCATTGATCGCAAAAGGCATTCTTTAGTTTTTATTAGAATCCCCTCAACAATCGATTTAGAATTTATTGCCGTTTTAACTTGTAGCTTCCTGGTACCTTCCAGACATCAGCATTTAATCGAAAGCGTGCTGTATGGAATGATTACGCCAAAACTAAAAGGTTATGTACAAATCCGTCGAGACCATTGAAAACAAGGTTAAATTTCCAATAAAATGTGATCAATACTAAACTTGTAAATGTTGGTGAAATAAGCGATTTAGTAGCGAGAACTTTGAAATTTTTTTTTCAAAGTTGAAAACTTACTGTGGTGATTCTAAACTACTATTTCCAAACCTTGAGAAGAGCAAATTTCAGGAAACGTACTCCATTTAATATTCTTTTTACCCTCTATTTATGTACATTAACACTTTTCTATTTAACAGTCTGTAAAGTATTCAATTTATTTGTTTAAAAAAAATTTATAAAATAATAATGGGGGAAACTTAGGGGCCAAAAATCCGCTGAAGTCATCGCCGGTCCTCTGCGTTTTTTAAAACTTTTTTTTTCGGTCTTTCAGTATTTTTCAGCCTGAAGCCATTTCAGCGACTCGATTTGTTACTTTGCTTTTATATGACAACTAAGCCAATACCCTAAAATGCTAGCTTCTCATTTGTACTTCTCGTTGTCAACTACAGAATAGGTACAAAACATACAATACATAATCATACATCATCACAAACATAGATGTTACATTCATTTTCCCAGAATACTCGATATTACAAGGGGAGTTAAGCAATCCCTTCCTAAACACATTATTGAAAAAGAAATTCAATTTTTTATATATTTTAAAATTAGACAATCTCAATAAACGGCTAATTATACGTAGAAAGACAAAGTAAGAATTCGACGAGTATAATTAAAGAATGGATTTTTGGCAAACGACGCAAACTAATGAATACAATTCAAAGTTATAAAGAAGAAAAGGTTTCTACACTGACAGGCAAAACATTCCACCTACTTGTAATATAACTTGATTTTTATATTCTTATATATTAATTAAAGTTTCACGTTTTTTAAAATTTAATAATTGAGCCTTTGTCTAAAAAAGTAAAAAAAATATAAATTGCTAAGGAAAAAAAAGACGGACAGATAAAATTTGTTTTAATTTTATTTCAGATTTTTAATTATCATTTAATATTACTTATTTCCTCCTCTTGACTTAATTTTTTCTGGAAGAAGCCTCGGCATACTTTCTGCCAGTCTGGAAATGTCTCTTTGCTGGTGGTTAACCCATTCTTCACGAAGAGTCCTTTGAAGAATGTGGAGTGTATCAGGAAGTGATGGACGTCCTCTTATTAGTCTTTTGAGGTTCTCCCAAAAATGTTCGTTGGGGTTTCAAGTCTGGAGAACGGGCTGGCCAGGAGACCATGATATTATGCTGTGTATCGTGCATTAGAATAGCACTGTCGCTGATTTCATCGAGGATAGGCAACGTGTGATTTCCAAAATTTCATCCACATAGCGAGTTTAAATCTACACTCATCTGTAAAACTTACAGCAGACCAATTGTCTAAAGACAAATGGCTGTGTTCTCGAGCAAATGCGAGTCCTGCAACTATGGGTGTTATGGTCAATTCTGGTCCTGTTACGTGGCGAAAAGCAATCCGTCCATACTGATTTAATCTTCTTCGAGCAGTGGGTTCAGAAATTTGGACACCTCGAACTTCCTGGAGCTGATGAATCGCTTGTACAACTGTAACGTGCCGGTTTCGCAGAATTTTCAGTCTGTGGTTCTGTTACCCCAGGGCATCCAGAACCGGGCCTTTTCTGGGAGGACCCAGTTTCTCGAAAACGTCCAAGGCGTCTCATAGCGTTTCATAGCGAACTCGATGGCAATAGCCGCATACCTGATTGAACATCAATCATCAATAAGTGCCACACCACGCGCAACTAAGGGGCATTTTTAAGTTTAAAAATTGAAATTAAGAAAACAAAGATGCAAATTGAACAGTTTATTGCTTCAGAATTCAAATGAGATTGAAACCCTTTTTAAATTCCGTAAAACGCAAACATTGAAAAATCCTTTATTCTTGTTTTGGATTAATAATTAGTATGTTTACCTCTAATTGATATTCCCAATTTAAAACAAAGCATAAACAAATATTCATTGATAAAAACAATTAGACAAATTAAAGGTAAAATTTTCTTTTATGTAGAAAATAAAAAATATAAATCGGGTGGAATTTTTTACGTGTAGTGTATTTAATGAACATACATATATACTATTTGTACGTAGGTATGAGAAATCCTTGCCACGTGCCCGCGAAAAATAATTACAAATTAAATAGAAAAACTATTCAAAGCGTGTATTTTATAATGCCCAGATGGGACAAGGAAATAATTTTAAAAAGTTAATAATACGACTACAGACTGCTAAGTTAATAATAGATCAGTGAGGGAGCAAAATGTCGTTAGCCGGTAAACGCCCTTTAAATTAATTATTAAAACCATTTGAAAAAAAATTGAAATGAAACTTTTTAATTGTACGAATTTTAAACTAATATATGACACATTTTCTGTTTACTTCAATACACTTCCTCCACAAATTATTTGTTATCTTATTCGTTAACTTAATTACTTTACAATTGAATTGAATGTTGTTTTTAACTTTCTGTTTTGATCGATGTTATATATTTAATTTTTTTATTACCACTATAAATATAGTTCTGTTTCAACTTTTTACCCAAAAGCATAGATGATGTAGGCATGTTTATTGATTTTTTTTTTAAACTGAGCTTTTAGAAAAAAGCGATTTATTGTCTATGTTTCTAAGAATGTTTAATGCATTAGTTTTCTGGAACAATTTAAAAATATCTGATACATTTTCTAAAATTGAAAAATTTCAAATAGGCCGCCTGTTCAAACAGATTGTAGGTAATTTTTAATTATTAAACCCCTTATGAAAATGTTCAAACTGTTTTAAGTCTAGTCAAATGCATTTAACATGATCACATGAAATACGTGTTTGTTATTAAGCGGAAAAAATTATTGATTTTTTAGTGTTTTCACAAGTAATTTAATAATTCCTGAAATTTATGTACTTACATAATAATGTTTTCATGTCCTAAGAAGAGCTCCATAGATGGCGTTTCGTTAGAACGTCTATTTCAGTTGATGTTAATTGACGTGTGGTCTGTATTTTTATCTAACCTATTATTCATTGCTTTGACAGTTGGGCCCCATCTTTTATAACTATTTTGGTATATAGACAAAAACTTAACGTAATAAAATGTTAAGATGTTAAAAAAAATATATAAAATTCTGAATTGGCGAATTGTTATTATACCGATAACAATTTACAATAATTAAGCGAAGAAAATTGTATTCAATTTTGAATGAAAATGAAGAAATAAACGCCAGGATCAATGCTAAACATTTTTTGAAACAGATGTACGTCTAATAAATATCTACACGAAGTTTAAGAGACAAATTACAGCGAGTACTTGTAAACACGTCGTAATTTAAACAAATTGAAGAAAATTTGTTCCACTCGAACTTTATTTCTCCACTTTTTTTTAAAAATGCGATTAATGTCATTAACGTCAGTAAAATCTATGACACGAACTGCCAATTACTTACCCCTGATGACCGAACCCTGGAAACTCGAACTCTACCGGCCGGCCAACTTGGAAATACTGAACTAAAATAAATTCCAATCCGTTGGCCACAGTCCATTTTGGCCACAGACATGGACCTTCAACAATTCAGAATGTAAAAATCGACGTTATTTAATTAATTGATAGATAGTTGTTCTTTTGAATGTCTATTGAGTATAAAGTTGCGTTACCGATTCAAATCTATTGTTTAATCTATTAACAGAGAATATTAACTAATTAACACCGATTAAAATTCAATGGTACCTAATTTTTCACGTTTTTCTTTTGGATTATTTTAAAACACTAATTTACTAACTACACTAATTTATAAATTGACACTAACACATCCTTGAAATCAATTTATCAATCTTGATTCTTATTTCATGTCAATTGATACTGTCACCTCTATGAATGACGATGAAAGTTATTGAGGACTATAAAAGTTTAAAATGCGGATAGCAATGTTATGGGTTAATTCGACGTAATTATGCGTAGATTGAACACTTCTTGGAATGTTTTCGCAGTGATGTCAACATTGTCGTTTTAAAATCATTTATTAGTAAAACACCAAATAAGGTCTGACTGGAAACTATCAATACTTTACGTACCGGAAGTGGGTTCAGCGAAAAGATAATTTTGAACTTTTATAAATATTTATTTAATATGTTTTTTATTCTGTCTTCGAATATGATTTGTATTGGTATTGAGCCGAGAAGCCAAAAACCTGTGGGTGACCAAAATGTCCAAAATGACGAACTTTATGAATAATTTGTTGAAGTTTATGCAAAGCCATAACTGAACATTTGTCAAAATTTAAAAGAATATTGTTAGTTGAACACCGATTATTAACTTTTACTAAGGCACGTTGAAGTTGTAAACAGTCAGAAACAGAATTAATTTTTAGGAATATTTTTAAATCATCTGCAAAAAGTAAGGTCATAACGGAAGAAGAGAATCAGAGATATCGTTTATATAGATTTTAAACAGAAAAGGTCCTATGTGCGACCCTTGAGGAACTCCAGAGATTGCTAGAAAACTATGCGACAATACAGATTTTAATTTTGCTTTAAGCATTCCACCTTCTAAATAGGATTCAAATCAACGTAATAAGTTACCATGTATGCCGAATTTTTCTAATTTATATAGTAGAATGGAATGGTCAACACTATCAAAAGCGTGTATGTTTCTTAGTGATCGGTTGTTTAATAATTTGTTGGATGTGTGAGTAGTGATCAAGAATGAGTTATTTTAGAAAAACACCTTTTCCATTGTTTTGCTGCGTTTCGACCTTTATTCGGGTCATCTTCAGGGTCCGGGTAAATTACAAAATGTATGTTGATCGGAAAAAATACAATTTAAGAAGTAAATATAAAAATTCATACGCACATAAATTGTGGTGCTATTGAAGTGTGAAAGTTTCACATAAAACCAATATAACACCGCAAGAATAGCGCCACACTTTATGTGAGTATAAAATATTTGATCCAAAATTTATATTTACATCTTAAATTGCATTTTTTGCAATCAAAATAAGTTTTGTAATTTATCAAGGCCCTGAAGATGACTCGAATAAAGGTCGAAATATCCAAAAAAACACACAGAAAAAGGGCGTTTTTCTAAACTACCTCATTCTTGACCGCTCCTCACGACTTCAACAAATTATGAAACAGCAGGTCACTAGGAAACACACATACATGAATAATTCTTACCTGTGGTATTGGATAGCCTTGCTGAACCGATCGCATGGCGAAGTCTTTTGAAAAAATACCATGCTCACAGTTTATTTAAGAATATTCACGAACCACCAGAGGTTTACTCCAGAGTAATTCATTTCAGTGAGTTTCAGGATGAATAAAAAAAATAATAATAATAAAATAAAATTTAAATTTATTTATTTTCCTGATATCCCCTTCCTAATAAACAGAATGGTTGGTATAATAATGATAAACTTTCCAAAACAGTCTTATTTTACAAGTTTACTCCCTAGTGACACTAACTATGAAACGTAATTAAATAAAATAATATAATTTAATACAACTAAAATAATAAATATTTTTCAAGGTAATTTCAAATTTATAATATAAATGATAAAAATATTGCGAATATTGCTGAAATGAATTTAGATACAATCTAGTAGTGATATGAATGAAATATTTAATAATAATAGATTATTTAATCTGATTTTGATATGCTAGTAATTATTCTATTTACGTCGTAGTTCGTTAAAAGAAACAGCCTCATCTATCAAAATGCCAGATATTTTACAAAAGCATCACAGAAAAGAGAATGTCTAAAAATCCAAAATTTTGTGCGATTTAAATGATACAAAGAACGTTGAAAATCGTTTTTTTAAAACATTTTTAAATAATCGTGAAAGAAAATAAACAGAAAATGACAAGCAAGGAAAAGAAAAAGAAAGGGGGATTAAAGAGTGCTAGAAAATAAGGAACACGAGAACAATTAAATGAAAGAATAAATGAGGAAATTAATAAATAAAACAAAATAATACTAATTCTAAAATAATTACAATTTTCTTCAGTTGGATGAAATATATAGAAACTTGCTTGAAGTAAATTGTGATGTGGAATGCAGCCAATAAAACAAGGACTATTTAAACATAGATATTTAAAAAATCACCTTTGTGGAGTAAATTTGGTTTAAAAATAAGGATGAATTGTAAGAAAACTACACAGGAATTCGATAATGTACATTTAGAGATCCAAACTAGGTCCAAACCGACTTCTTTGGCCAGCAGAGCGAGGTCGGACCCTTTAAGTTCCTTTGAGTGCCCCGTTGATCGCTGAGGTGAGCGAATAGAAGAGTATGAAAACACTGAAAACTGATACAATGAGGTCCTTGGCGAAGGCGGTCACGTAGCCGAAGTGATGAGGCTGCTTGTGAAAAGTGAGAAAGTGTATGACGCAGGGCACGATCGTTCCGAGGGTGCACTGGGACAATGTGCCTATGATTGACATGACCAGCTCCAAGTTGGGCACTAGCAGAGAGACGCCAACTGTAATCGACATTTGGTTCATTACATAAATCTTGAGCTAAAAAATAGAAACAGAAAAAAGGAGGGACATTTCGAAAGGTTGTAGGTTGAGACTGGGAGTTGGTGTCCGAGTGGATCGAAATCACGATAGCTCAAGTGGTAGAGCAGCGGCGTATTTAGCCTAAGGTCGTGGGTTCGAATCCCGCTCGTGATACTAGCTTTTTCATTTCAGCCAAAAGCTTACATAAAAAGATTAATTATTTAATTGGAGTTGTTAATTTGTTTCTAGAGCTTATACTTAACTGATTTTCCAGAACCAGAAAATTAAGCATCAGAAATAAATTAACAACTATAATCTTTATAAAAATGGAGGAAATATATCAATAAGATTTTTTCGAATTGTAAAAATTATTATTACATAGTAACTTACATAAAGTTGGAAAAAAATAGTATGATCTAGATATTTTATGGTTTATTGCTTAACAGGATGAAAGCCTTTTAGTTAACGGTTTACTAAGTGAAAACCAAATGTGGTTTAGAAAATGTTTCTCAACTAGAGACAATTTATTTGTTTTGTCGAATCTAATAAGTCTGAGAATTTTAAAGCATAAACGGATTTTATGTTGATTGCTTTTTTGACAGCATTGATCGTCGAGGTCTAATTTTAATAAAACTTCGTAATTTCTGGTTATTTTTTAAAGTGGTTATCATCCTCAAATCTTTGTTTATGCATCATCCCCTTGCGTGGTCAGGATGGAGTGTTCGAGTTGGCTACGTAATATGTTGTTTATGACAAACCAATCTCAATTTTGGTAGAGCTTTGTGTCAGAGATCGGAATCTTGCTATCGGAAAGAGGTTACGCAGCAGTACTTCGACTCGCTGCTTCTTTCAAGCTTGGTAAAAAAACCCTATCCTAGTTGGAAATATGTTTAGCTTCATCGAATTGTGCTTGCTTCACAACCGACACCTTATCAACTAAAACCATTCTTTTCCCACAGAGTGGTTGAAATCCTCAAGTCCTCCCACCATCCGCATGGAAGCACATTGCCTTTCATGAAAATCTCTCTGCGCGTCACACGGCCTATTCAGGAGTACATTATTATGAACCTTCTCTGGTTGGAATGGCCGCCATTTCTGTTAAATCCTCCTTTTCCGGTGAATCCTTTTATGAACTCCTCCTTTATGCTGAGCTTGAAGAAATAAGACTCTCACGTTGTTCTGCCTCACGTTGTTTGTCTTTACTGATTTGTGATTTCTGTCACTGCGTCTCGTTTCACTCTGGTACCAAGAGTGTTTAATCCCTAATAAGAAGAAGATTTGGGATAATTTTGCTTGGACTTGGTTTAAATTTCGTGCGCTATGTCCATCCGATCCGAGCTTTGATTTACTTTAGTCAATTTATTTTCAAATTATAAATTTTTAATTATGAACAAACAAATTCTTACGTTTAGTCAGTTTATATTAATTGTAAAATAAAATTAAAGATAGACCAATTAATGTCATATTTTACATATATTTTAATCTCTTATCTTTTCTTAATGTCTTTCTTAAATCTTATTACTTGGTTCAGTATAAGCTGACAGGCAAAAATTCCACCCAATTGATTTTTTTATTTATTTTCTCGATAAAAGAAAATTATGTCCTTAATTTGTCTCATTGTTTTTACAATAAATATTTGTTTATACTATGTTTTAAATTGGGAATATTCATTAGAAGTAAACATACTTAATGCTTAATCCAAAAAAAGGATAAAGGATTTTTTAATGTTTACTTTTTACGGAATATAAAATGTTTATTCAATCTCTTTTTGAATTCTGAAGAAATAAACGGTTCAGTTTTCAACTTTGTTTTCTTAATTCAATTTTTAAACTTAAAAATGCCACATAGTGCTCAGGATGTTGCGCGTGGTGTAGCGCACTTATTGATGATGGACGTTCCATCAGGTATGCGGCTATTGACAATCGGAATTCATTAAGAAACACTGCAAGACGCCGTTAGACTTTTTCTAGAAGTTGGTCCTACCCCTAGACGTAATACCCCTGGACGCCCTAGAGTAACAGAACCACAGGATGACGTTTTGTGATGTTGAGAATTTTGCTAAACCTGCACCTTACTGTTTTTCAAGCGATTCATCAGCACCAGGAAGTTCGTGGTGTCCAAATTTCTGAACGCACTGCTCGAAGAAGATTAAATCAGTATGGACTGATGGCTTTTCGCCCCGTAAGAGGACCAGAATTGACCAGGACACACATAGTTGCAGGACTCGCATTTGCTCGAGAATGTCTTTAGACAATTGGTCTGCTGTAAGCCTCAAAGCACTGAGGTCCCCAAGACCCCGCCCCCCGGAGCGTTGACTGTTCAAATATCTATTTTACCCCCCTTGGTGAATTGATATAGAAGCATGTAAACAGTGTCTCTACCTTCTGAAATTAGGGACTCCAAACTGAATGGTTTTGCTACACACTGCAAGGAATAGATCCTCTCCAGGAAAATTTTTCTCCTCTCCTCGTGTTCCGGGCATTCCATAATCAAGTGATTGAGGTCTTCTGGTTTATCACAAGTCGCGCAATTTGGACTGTCTCTCACTCCTATTCTGAATCTATGTGCGCCCCATAACCCGTGATTTGTACGTATTCGCACCATCGTGGAGAAAAAACGCCTCGAACCCGTACACCCTTGAAACCACGGCTTCTTAGGCACCATGGGAAACCTTAGCCTGTTCAATTGCCCTCCCTGGGAGCCGTCATGTAGCAGTTGCCAATCGCGTAGCCACACTCTATTTAATGCCCTTTTGGCATCGCACTTGGTCATTTTGTAATCGAAGAAAGAGCCGTTTACTACGGCTTCCTTCGCGAACCTATCCACAATTTCATTTTCTCGGATGCCCGAGTGTCCTTTAATCCAGCACAGGGTGACTGATTTACCGTCACTAACCAAGTCTCTGTATCTCAATAAAATTTCCATTGTAACGTGATCGCATTTGGAATACGTGTTTATATTCTCCAAATGCGAAACCACGCTCCTGGAGTCAGTTAGTATTGCGATTTGGGTTACGTTCTGAAGCTTATACTGGGTGTATTCTAGGGCCTTGAGTACCCCCATCGATTCCGCGGAGAATATCGAAGCCCACCCTGGGAGAGAGTACCCTTCGTTTGTATCGCGTACTGGGTCGTATATGGCGAATCCGACCTTTCCGTCTACTTTCGAGCCATCAGTAAAAAGCAAGTAATAATTGGCCAAATTCGCTCTAAGGTCTGCTCGAAACATTTTATTGGCTATCCAGCCTGGTACCATGGAGTAGTCATCTAGATATAAGCAAGTGGGGGAGACAAATGCTGATGGGACCGGTCTATTTTACTTTTGTGGATAGAATATATTTCAGGTACGGTATCTACAAATGCTGAGACAATTGGTGGGGCTTTTTTGTGGAGCCAGTAGTTTGTGGTTAGAACTAACTCGGCCAGTGAAGATATCTTTGGAAGAATTGCGCTATCTGTTCTATGTAAAGTTATTATCCTATTAATGGCGAGTTTCTTAATACGAATCTTAAGGGGAGGCTCGGCCGCCTCGGCGTATATAGCTATACGGGGAGAGCTTTGAAGGCAACCCAGTATTCGTCTCAAACATTTATTAATGAAAGTTTGGATCTTATTTATGTGGGTATCTGCCGCTTGTCCGTAAAACACTGCTCCAAAATCTATCATTGATCTGATAGATGATCTAAAAAATAGAAGGCCTGTGTATGGATCAGCCCCCCATTGATAGCTTGTGAAACAACGGAGAATATTGAACAGCTTTTCCCCCTTTGCCAGGATTGACTGAATTTGGCCTGACCAGTTTAATTTGGAGTCAAAGTTAAGACCTAGAAACTTAGCTGACGACTTAACTGGAAAACTGTACCCGCCTGTTTTAACTGTGCTCTCGCTTTCGCGTGAATGGGCATAAGTACGATTTTTCCTGTGAGATGTCCAGGCCTTTGATATCTAGCCATTTCTTAAATTCGGGAATGAACTCGGCTAACTTATTCCAGAATGTTTTTCCCTCTTGCATGCAAATAAATGTCGTCTGCATACTGAACTATCCGGATGTTGGGAGGAACAATACCTGGTAAGTCCGCAACTTATACTGCGTACAACAGGGGGCTGAGGATTCCTCCCTGTGGGATTCTTTTGAAGGATTTGAATGGACCTTTTAGTGCTCCATTTACATTTATGGTGATTGATCTGTCTGAGATCACTGCCATTATATTTTGTACAAAGTCTTCTGGGAGGTCTATCTCTTTAAGCCTTCTGCCTAACTCGAACAAATCCACGTTATCATATGCTCCGCCTACGTCCAAGAAGAGAGCTAGGACGCTTTCATTCACTGACAAGCTCATGTAAACGTCACTAATAAAATATAATTGTGCGTCTGTAACTGACCTGTTCCTTCTGGAACCAAACTGCGTCTCTGGTAGAAGAAAATTTCTTTCCAACCACCATTCAAGACGAGCTTTGATCATTCTTTCGTAGGACTTTAACATACACGACATCAAAGAAATGGGGCGATAGGATTTATAATTGTCTTGGGGCTTACCCTCCTTTTTAATCAATATGACCATTGTGTCTTTCCACGCATTAGGTATGGTTTTCTTTAACCACGATTCATTGAATATGCCTAGAAGGACTGTGCGGGCAGATTTAGGTAATCTATAAATCATAGAATATTGAATTAAATCGAATCCTGGGGCTGTATTGTTCCTGTTTCTTAATGCTGCTTCTAACTCATTTATTGTGAATTGCTCCACCAAACTAGTGTTTCGACCTGGGTCTTTACGTTCAAATGGGAGACGATTGATGGGTCCAGGATGACACAAACTATCTATAAGATCTGTCGTCCATTGACCGTAAACCACAGGTGTGTGGGTGCAGACAAGCACATTCTTTATTGCTTTAAGCTTATTCCAGATTGTCTTAATTGGAGTATTTTTATTTAAGGGTAAGCAGAATTTTTTCCATGAAGAGAATTTGGCGTTTCTAATGACGCTGTTAGACTCTTTCTGGATATCCTTTAAGGCTTCATAGTTGTCGAAGGAGGGATTTGCCCTATAGTCTTTATATGCTTTTTTCCGTCTTTTTATTATAGCGTCGCAATCAGAATTCCACCAGGTCTTGCATGAACTTTTGGAGTGTTTGTATTCTGATTTTTTAAAAGGTATGGTTTTCGTACTGATTTTGGACATAATATCCACGAATTGTTCGTAATTCAAGAGTGTGCCTTTGTTGAGCTTTTTGAGCTGTTTCTCCCACTGGTCACCATATTCTCCCCAGTTTGCCTTGTCCGTGTTCCATTTACCATGAGACTTAATGGGACAGCATCGGATTGTGTCTCGAAAAAAGGAGAAATAGATTGGTAGGTGATCAGAACCCATAGGGTCTTCAAGCACCTCCCATCCTACGACAGGAAAGATATCAGGTGACACCAAAGTTATGTCCACGGGTGAATTCTTTTTTGACTTTGGAGACCCTATCCTTGTGGGGGATCCGTCATTGGCAAATATCACGCCATTATGTTCGATCGCTTCTAGAAAGTTTTCAACTTTTTTGTCAGTCCAGTCCGACCCAAATGCAATATGATGAATATTAAAATCACCAGCGACCAAGAAAGGTTTGGGTAGACTTTTGAAAAATTTGTTCCACTCACTCAACGGTATGTTTTCCGAAGGGGTCACATAAACAGAGACCACTGTGAGGGGAGCCGCATTACTACGTATAATTCGGATACTGATTGCGAACTGATGAAGCTTGCTGCCTGTGCGATTATAGTCCACAAACTGTATTTCCCTTTTAATCAAGATACCCACACCACCATAGCCATCGCTTCTATCTTTCCTAAGAAAGTGATATCCTTTGAATTTACAAAATGAGGAAGGGGATAGCCACGTCTCTGACAAAAAGGCCAAAAATCTGCTTTGCATGCATTAATACCTCTAGGCTTCCTTTTTTGGTCTTAATCGAGTGTGAATTCCATTGCAAACATTTTAAATTAATGGTGTCGGAATTGATCATAAAGGCTTTGAAGTGTGAAAGGGTACAAAATCGAGTCTGTAAGTCCATCTGGCGAATATTTAATTTTAATACGCTTCGTTATTTTACATTTGGGAAAACATACATATATATACACACACATACACATACATATACACATACATAAACATGCATATCCATACACACACACATACATGCATACACACACATACACATACACATGTGTACACATACCCACATATCCATCCATATATATATACATATACACACAAACGCATGCATATATCCATACCCACATATACTCGCATACGCATCCATATATACATATACATACATACATCCACACACATATACATACACACACACACACACACATATATATATATATATATATATACACAAACAAACATATATGCATTATCACGGACATGTACATACATAGATACACTACATTTACGTACATGTATTTGTTATGTCCTTTTTAAAGATTATTTATCAAGTTTGGAAAACGGGTAGGCTCATTACGCTATTTTGTATTATACTTTTTAAGTTTGTGGACGAAAAAATATCCTCTTTTTGCGAGTCTTTAATTAAGTTAATTACCCGAAAGACAGATTCACAAATGAGAGCAAAGTTTGAACTTCTCTCAACATCATTCCCTTTTGGACGATATGGGTTATGGGGGATTAGTCCTCCTGAGATGTCTTTTGGTGTTGGAGTTAGAGGGCTGTACAGCCTTTTTTGTAGCCATGTCTTCTCCAGGTGGGGAGGTCAATCTTCTCTTACAAGAAGTATTATTTTGAATTTTGTGGGCGGACACCGATGTGGTGGTTAGTTCCGGGAATACGGAGTTATCTCTAAGGGACGGGACTGCGGTAACTTTCGCATAGGATTTTTTCCCTAACAGCTGAATGGCGTCCTTATAGGAAACATTATCTACTGCCATCACTGTTTTTTTGCTTTTCGTATTCGGGGCATTCTTTTTGTGAAAACACCGAATGAGGGCCCTTGCAATGCAGACATTTCACAGCGATTTCAACTTGGGGACAATCTTTTTTCTCATGACTGCCTGGACAGTGAGCACAACGCAACATCCCTTTGCAATGTTCTTTTACGTGCCCATAGCGCAGGCATTTAAAACATAAGACAACATTTTTAATATACGGTTCAACCTTACATTTTACATAGTGAATCGTTACAGATTCGGGCAGAGTTTGACCCCTGAACGATACTAAAACCGTACCCGTGTTTACTAAATTGCCAGCTTCCGTAGCGGGTTTTTGTCTGTCTAATTTTCGTTTAAATCTTTTAACTCGTAAAATGTTTGCATTTTGATTATCTGTTTTTATTGTCTGCAAAAATTCCGTCTCGCTGAAATCAGTATCTACTCCTCTTATTATACCCTCTCTAACGGTCAGAAATGACGGAATATACGCCCTAAAATTATTGTTTTTGAAATATTCAGACTTAACTAATAGGTTTGCCGCTTGGTATGTCTTTAGAATGACCCTGATTCTGTTCCGACCCGATTTATCTATGGCGATCACTTCCTGTCGAATTTTTGGGTGATTCTCATAGATTAATTTTCCCAGTGTCATAGCGTGCAATCCTGATAGACCGCGTGCTTGGTCGTTAATTTGTTTGGCCTCCAAATATACGTGATAAGGACCCTTATCAAAAGTCGAAAAAAGATTTTCTTGTTTGTCAGAATGTTCAATGTTCAAACTTAGTGCATTCTTATCGTGGCCCGATTCAGAAAAATCTGACCTAGGTGTGGGACTAACATAGTCTTCCATTCTGTCTGGACTATCGAATCCCAGTCCCGAAGGGACTGGAATCTTGCCCCCGCTCAAGGCCGACATTCCCTCTGGTCGACAGCCGTCGACCGGGATTGCCTACAAAGTTTATTAACAAAATTAATAATATTAATATTCAACAAAACCGATGTCCACAAAAAACAGTACAAAAAGAAAACTAAAAGGACTGGCACTGCCCAAAAATTGGAAAAAAAACAACAATAATAAATGAATATAGAGTAAATTGATTTACGAATCTGTAGAAAAACAACAAGTAGCCGCGGCTCTCTACAAAACACGATGCGTTCCGCTCAAAGGTCGTGGCCGTACTGAGATGAGTGTAGATTTAAAATCGCTATGTGGATGAAATTTTGGAACATCACGCGTTGCCTATCCTCGATGAAATCAGCGACAATGCTATTCTAATGCACGATACACAGCATCTCACAGCATCAGGGTCTCCTGGCCAGCCCGTTTTGCAGACTTGAAATCCCAACGAACATTTTTGGGAGAACCTAAAAAGACGAATAAGAGGACGTCCATCACTTCCTGATACACTCCACGATCTTTAAAGGACTCTTCGTGAATCCTAACCTCTTCAATGAAAAATTTCCAGACTGGTAGAAAGTATGCCGAGGCGTCTTCGAGATGTAATTACGGCAAGAGGAGAAATACGTGATATTGAAATATTAAAAACTTTTATCTTTTCTTTTTTTTTAATTTTTCATTTTCCTCAGCAATTTACTTTTTTAAAACTTCTTAACATACAGACTCAATTATTAAACGTTAAAAAACGTGAAACTTTGATTAATATATATACATATATACAAATCAAGTTATATTACAAGTGGGTGAACTTTTTTGCCTGTTAGTGTATTTTCTTAAAACCTTGGCACAACAAGTTTTTGCGCAATGTTAGTTTATATTTAAAAATGGTTAAAACTGAATGACATTTTTCTCAAGGATTAGGATTTCTCTTAAAATTCTTAACCACAGCATATAGTCACAATGTACTTATAATTAATTCAATCCCAATTTTTTTGAAAACAAACCACATTCTAACAGTTTTGATATAAGTTCTTTGTAAAAAAATGTTAAAAACAGGTAATTGTTATGCACCAATATGTATAATAGGTATACAATTACAATAAAATATAATTATGTTAAATTAATATTAAAATTAATTTAAATTATTAAATAAAATATAAATATTTTTTATCTCAACTAAAAACCTTAATTAATTGAAAGATATTAATTGGTCAAGCGGACCACGAAAACTAGTGAATAAAATATTAAATTAAGAACAGGCAGTTATTTTCAATGTAATTCTATTGCAAAAGTATGACTTATTTTATATTAATTTATAAAATGATATAAAAGTCTTTATGCAAAATTTTATTGTAATGTAACTGTTTGTTTAAAGTATGTTTTATTTTCACGTTTTTTCCATTAATCCTACCTTTTGTTTAATGTTCTTGATTCTTATCAACTCCACTTTCCATTAAAATTGGTGGTGTTTGAATTATTAAAATTTTTTATTTGTCAATTTCATTTTATTTTTTGACAAATTGGGGTTGTGACCTTGTGAATAATAACTCAGAAACTGAATTTTGGTGTTGGTACTTATGCTATATTATGTGTTAATGGTAGAAATTCCAACAGTCTAGAATCGTAGTGTTTTAACCTTCTAATTACAATGAATTTATTGCCTGTTAAATCGATTACAAGTCGTTGTAAACTATGTCATAACTATCGGAAATGACTCGTTGAGCGAATAAGAGAATGTAGGCTCCAGCATTAAATATTATCAATTGCGCAATCCATCTGGGCTTGTTTCAGTTGGAGGTCAGATTATTGGTATTAATAATAAATTATCTTATCTGGAATGGATTTGAAGACTGCCCTGCTTTGCATTCTTTTGATAGGATAAAGAATCATTGACTTCCAAGAATAATCATAGAATGCGCTGCGATGACCTCAACAATTGAAATCTCAAAGAAGCAACCGACACGTGTATTGGTCAAAGAACATATTTTTAAAGAACATAATTTCTCTCGAAATTTGATCGTTCATAGCACATCCGTAAAGATGAACCGGAATATCACAATGAACACTGGTAACCTTGAGGGGAGTTGAATGATACCATTAACCGCCATTATCCAATAGTTGGTTGAATTAGCAATTCGCTCATTTTTAACTATAATAAGCTTGTAAAAAGATTGATATGATCTGCCATTTCGAAAATTTGACAGGAAACTTATTTCCTTAATTAAATCACCTGTCAACACCACGACGGCCAGGCGGAGGCAGTACTGCGCCAGTATCACATTCTTTTTGACAATGGATCTCAAGTAATCGTCCCAGATTATCGAGACGGAAACATAATTCTGGAGGGCGGTTCCAGTCATCGTCGACATGGCCAGGAAAATCTGTACCAATTTCCCCAGTCTGGAAATAACAGTAATAATTATAATATAGCACATTTTAGATTCGTGTATTAGACAGAAGATGCCGCAAGGCTGGGTTCAAAGATAAAATGAATTAAAGATAACAGTAAAGAGTAAAACAATGAAAAATCTTGTCCAGACATATTTTTCATTAATATAAATCTTTATATTATTTATTGTTATTGTGAGATTAAGAACTAAGTGGTTATATCCAGCTGCGGGATCCAATGCCCCAGAAGTAAAATTTTAATAAAATTAAAGTTATAAAACCTCTTAATTAATTTAGTGTAATAAAAACACATCGAACGGAAGCGGAAAAAAAGATGAATTATTCAGTGAAAGACCAAGAAAGGGGAACCCTACTTAGACTCTTGGTCTACTTACAAATCATGTTGAGGTAGGTTGAGTGTGACAGAGGCTTTCGCCTCCTCGCCGAAGTTGAGGTAGCCCAAGAGTCCGAAGAGGCAGTAGAGCAGCCCGGAGAGAAAGGCGTTCATGTTGAGCACGCCGAAAGTCGAAGAGATGTTTTTCGGCTTGAGCATCTCGCTTTGGAGAGGTAGCACCTGAAATAAATCTCTTAAGATTTTCATATTCAGATTCACGGGGTTTCAATCTTTTGTAAAAAGATAGTTCCTACTCACAGTTGTTTTTAATGATCTGGATTTCGAGCTTATCATCATCAGTTTGAAGAAGTTTCTACAACCACGTCTCTCGATATCGATTGTAAGACTCCTTCCTACAGACGTGGTTGTAGAACTCCTTCAAACTGATGATGAGCTGTAAGCTCGAAATCCGGATCGCGAAAACAACTTACCACCAGACCGCGTCTCACGATTTCTGAATAATTACTGCAAGTAGGTAGTAGGTACTACTTTTGCAAAGACACCATTTCTACCATTCATAATTTCTATTTACGGGGTTTACCCACCAGGCTGAGGCACCCGCTGGCAAAGAAGACTGCACCGAAGAATTGCGGTAAATGGGCGACTGAGCCGAACATCCTCGCCTGCGAGAGAGCGGCCATGTCCCTCGTCGAATAGTACATGACGGCGACGACGCTGCAAAGTAGTACTATGTTGCCGAACGTGGATATGAAAGCGAGCCTCTTCAAACTGATTACCATACTCATCGCCAAGATCGGGATGGCCAGAAATAGTGTGTAGAACCTTATTGTGTGCTCGCCGATATACGGATCCATAGCCTGCCAATAGACCGAATCAGTAAGGGCTTTAAATGAGTCTACCATATACCTACTGCTTTGACATTTGACGATATGAATATAATATAGACACAGACGCTGCCCAGTTGAGTCCCGATAAGAAGTATGTTAGTTGTGGATCTACAAATAAATTTTTTCTTATAGTAGCAAACTAAACAGAATTAATTTTACACAAGATATGTCAACCATCGCTTTATAACACCTCTTGATGACATGAAACGATTTACATTATATTACGCGTATGAAAATCCTTAAACAAATATAAACTGACATGAAAAATGGCCCTACGGGCCTCACTATTTCGGGTCCTTCTTTGAAGGCGGCTTCTAGGGTGCTTTGGTAGGTGAGGACGGCGTTGTTTTTCTTTCTGTTACCCAATTCCCTCGAGCAGATCGCCTGGAACGTAAATAAAATAAAGTTCACTGGTGCGGAAACGCCTAGGCTGTGGTTTAAGGATCACTCTGTACAAGTTACAACTAACCAGAAGCACGGAACAGTAGTTGACTAAGTAGGTGATGGCAATGATACCGAGGATGCCTCCGAGGTAACCGGATTGGTTAAAGGCGAACGGGAGGGCCAGGATACCAGTTCCGACGGTTCCTCTGAACATGTGCACCAAAGCTTCCCAGTACCTGAACATTTCGACATTGTAGATTGACTGGACGGTTTAATGTCACAATTTCTTACGATGTTTTTGGCCTGAAATCATCCTGGGCCTTGTTTTCTTTTTCCGCCACTTGCTGGAGTCCACCATTCGAGTTCAGAGCTATGGTAAACGGGCCATCCCTGTTTGAACAAATAAATTAGAACTTTAAATTTTCTGATTCAGTTGTTGTTTCTCTCTCGTGGTGTCATCCGATTGTGGATTGTGCGAACCTGTTTGTAATCAGGTAAATAAAGTTTTAATAACTAGTTCCATTTCGAAAAGACCCCAAAAATTCTGAGCTTTCACAAAAGCAAAAACGATTAGAGACTCTATACAAGCTGAAAAATAACGTGTACAAGCCATCTGACTCAGGCCCATTTATTATATTTATAGAAAGTGTCGATAATAGCGCTGGAAACATCCACCCTATGGTTTTGGGTAAAATGATTTGGCAATTGCATAAAGACATTACAAGTAATACCGTACACATACCTTCTTCGGGCCGAAACAGGATAAAAATTGAAACAAAAACACACGCATCGGCTAACTCGTTAATCAACCCGGACGTTTTCAAACAAAAAAAAAAATTACATTGTTACATCCCTTCGTTCTTCAATAATAAAATGGGTGTCATTCGAAACGTTTCAACGGATTTAAGCGAAGAAGAAATCCTTGAGAACATCTCCCCTTCTACTCGCGTTAAGAATATCCGCAGACTTACTAAGCGGGTGGTAGAAGAAGGTGGCTATACCAAAACCTTTGCGTTAGGTATATATATTATGCAGGGTGGACGACCAAGACCCGAGGGGTTAAAAGCCTAGGTAGGCCCGTACCCCATCCCTAAAAGGTCCGGGACTTGGTCGGCTCACGAGTCCTGCATAAACCTCTTGGACCTGTTTACAAACCCCAAGATTTTGGACCATTTTATCTTGGGGAGTGATTTGTCAATGTCCTCTCCTTCAAAAGTTTCAAATCTATCCCTGGCATACCTATCACATTCTGCGAGGTAGTGTCGAGCCGTTTCTTCTTTTATTTCACAGAAGCGGCAAAAGGGGTCTGGTAGAATACCCATTATGAAGAGGTGTCTTCTCAAGGGGCAATGGCCCGTTAGGATACCTATCAGCCTCCTAATTCCCCTCCTTGAGTTAGAGAATAACCATTTCGCTTCTTTTGGTTTGATTTCCTTCAGAAACTCCTTCGATTGCCTATGTCCGGGGGACAGATTCCATTCTTTAAGGAATTGTTTCATGCCCCAGCAATTAATACTCTCTTTCGCTGTGCTTATAGAGTGGGGTAATACCGGTTGTGGCCCGACAAACGCGGTATTTGAGCCTTCTTTGGCCAGGCTGTCCGCCTCTTCATTGCCATAGTGTCCCTTATGAGCTGGTATCCATATGAGGGTTACCCTATTCTCGTCCCTGGTAGTAATCCTGTTAATAAATTCAACGGTTTCCTCCACCAGCCTAGATGTTGATAACTCTTTTTGTAATGACTTAAGACTGGCCTGACTGTCTGAAAAGATTCTTATATCTTTTCCCTTAATCTTGTTATCCATGAGTGTTCTGCAACAAACATTGATGGCCCAGACCTCCGCCTGAAAGACCGAGGTGTTATTACCAAGAGGGGAGGAGATACTGATCCCTAATTTAGGTATGTGTATTCCAGCACCGCTTCCCTTATCCTTAATGATTGAGCCATCGGTGAAGCAGTCTAGGCTACGATGGTTCTCATCCGCACTATAGTTATAATCACAGGGAGTAATTACCTGAAAGTGCTTTTTCCCTAAAGGTGTTTTAACCTTTTTATCGCTAACGCTGAGTAGTTGGTTATTAACCTTACTCAGTAAATGTAGAATTTTCGAATGACCTATGTTGTTTCCCTTATGGTTCCAGCTACCTTCACTAATTAATCTATAGCAGCTGGTTAGTGCTCTAACCTTAACCTCTATGTATAGAGGTTTAGTATTGGTTTCCGTACTTGGTACTTGCATAGTGACCTTTGACTCCCAAAGTTTGCTTGAGTTTGTAAATATTTATGGCATGCGTTGCAAAGTAGATCCTTATGTTGCCCCAGTTAGGCAATGTTTTAATTGCCTTCGCTTAAATCATCTGAAAGACCAATGTAGAGGGAAGAGTAAATGCATGAATTGTTCTCAAGAACATCCAAGTGAAAATTGCTCCAATACCGCAAAATACTTGCACTGTGCGGGCAATGGTAGGGCTAATGACCGAAAATGTCCCAAATTTATCCAATTATTAGAAGAAAAGAAATCAAAAACTTTAGCCAACACTATGTACCCTAAAATAGTTATCTCTAATAGATTTAACTTATCGGAAAACCAAGAAGACTTTCCCGAACCGGCTGAATACATGCCGGCAAAAAAACTTAACCTACGTAAACATCTTAGCCTAACAAATAAGAAATCTTGATCGTCCTTTCATGGTAGGCACTCGGCCACCCCTCCAGATCATGTAGAAGAGGAATCAGATAATTTTGATCCTTATACCCAAAACCTCTCAAAAAAGAAACGAAGGTATTTCCCTTCTCCTGATTCTATGGGCAAATCGATCTCAACTCCAATTAGCGCCAATCCGGATTCTCGTTTAGACTTCAACGCCCCGGAATTTAATGTTATGGTGAACAATCTCAGTTCATTGATTGAAGAATCTAGAGGCGAATCGTCAGATGTTGTTTCGAAATCCTTTCCCGCTTTGATCAACGGGGTCTCCGCGT
This sequence comes from Cimex lectularius, assembly GCF_000648675.2. Taxonomy (NCBI): domain Eukaryota; kingdom Metazoa; phylum Arthropoda; class Insecta; order Hemiptera; family Cimicidae; genus Cimex; species Cimex lectularius. The sequence goes on from NW_019392993.1 coordinate 503,457, forward strand.
TTTTGCAACAATTAAAAGTTGCTTTGTCGATCAATTTTTAGATCTTTACTGTAAGATCTATATTAACCCATATTTATACTTAGTATACTCATGGAAAAAAATAAACTAACTTTTTTTGCAATGGAATGCTCACTCGATCCAACATAAGAAAGAAAACTTGGAAAAACTTTTGCACAAATTGGACATTGACTTAGCCTTCTTGTCAGAAACATGGTTAGACTGGAAAACTCTCTGTAAACTTTGCAATTACCATTTTCTTAAGTTAGACAGAGAGGTTCTTTGGTATCATGTGTTCAAAAAACCTACGAACGCATTTTAAAAACACGTCTAGAGTGGTGGGATGAACGAAATGGTAAATTCCCTATGTCCCAGTACGGGTTCCGGAAAAACAAATCAGTAACCGATGAGCAATTATCGCTGATCTCAGATGTTCAATTGGCTCTCGCCAACAATAAGTCGGTGTTGGCAGTTTTCTTGGATGTGAGCAGAGCTTGCAACAATGTAAATATTTTTCAACTTGGTTCTAAGCTGCATAAAATGGGTTTGCCCAAAAAGTTCATCAGAAACATCACAAGTTTAATCACTGATAGGAAGCTCTATTTCGAAATTAATGACATCTTGATAGTCCTATAATGGCCGTCCACAGGGTGGAATTCTTAGTCCCATCCTATATGCTTTGTACGTTTCTGATCTACCTTCTATTTTGCCGGACTGGATACGAATCATACAATACGCGGACGACATTTATCTCTATGCCATTGAAGATTTTTAGAATTGCGCAAGAACAAACTTGCGGAGTTTAATCCGAATTTTGACAAATGGCTCGAAGGGAACGGTCTGACGATATCGGACTCTAAATCTGTTATATGCCCGTTTACCCGTAAAAGAAAAATAGACTTACCGAATGAAATTATATGGCCATTCACAAATTCCCTGTCAAAAGACACGTTAGGTTTTTAGGTCTAAACATTGACCGCAAACTCACGTGGACGACACACATTAATCTTGTCTTAGCTAAATGCGAACTGTATAATATTCTTTGTAGCCTTACTGGCGCCAGATGGGGGGGGGGCAGATCCACAAACTGGCCTACTATTTTATAAATCAACCATTAGATCCGTTGTCGACTTCGGCTTATTATTTTACGGCCAAGCCTCCAATTCCCATTAAACAAAATACAGATGTTCTGAAACAAGTGTTACAGACGAATCCTCGGAGCTCTTCCAAGTACCCCAATCATATCGCTTTCCGTTGAATCTTCAGAACCCCCTCTGCACTTAAGAATCGAAAAATTAGCAATTAATAAAATCATAAACAATTTTTATTCCGACAGCCTCATTTTGCCTAAGATCACAGCTTTGGTTGAGGTAGTCTTAACAGAACATTTCTAGTTGAAAAAAAATGCTTCCTATAGTTTCAGCCTTTTTAACGGTCATTACTGAGATACGTTCAATGTATTCTCACGAGCACTCCCCTATTCTTCAGTTAGGTTACTGCAAAGTCCTACACATTCCACATAAATTTTATTTTGAAGACCATTCAGACTGTCATTCTCCAGCAGTGAATGTAATGTTTCTGGAAGACGTGAATCGGCTGTTCCCTGGATATCATCTCGTCTTTACTGACGGGTCGGTGCTTGGAGGAAATGTAGGGTGTGTTTTGTTTGACCCTTCTCTCAATGTTTCAAAAAGCTATCGGTTGCCTGATGCGGTCTCTACCTTCACTGCTGCGTTATTTGCCTTGATTAGAGCCCTTGATTATCTGACGACGCTAGATGACACCAAATTTTGCATTATAACAGACAACAAAAGTGTCACCGCCCAAATAGAAAACTTCCACCCAAACTCCAAATGCGATTATGTAATAACGGAAGTAATAGGCAAGGCGTTTAACTTCAAATCAAAAAATAAAACTGTGGTCTTTTGCTGGATTGGCATTGCGGTATAAAGAGCAACGAAATCGTGGACTTGTTAGCTAAACGAGCAACAAAGGACGGGGATTTTATGGACATCAAATTGCCAAAGTCTGACATCAAACGTTCCCTGAGTAATAAATGGGTAAAAGCCTGAAGCATTTGGTACAACGTGGTTCAATAAGGTCATTTTATCGATCATTGTTCCCGGAAATAAATATCGCTTCATGGTTTTCGACAGAGTACGGAAGCAAAAAACTTTTTTCTGCTCAATACGCTTAAGAACAAATCACGGCATTTGTGGATCTTACCTGCATCGAATTGGTCTTAGGCCGTCGCCAAATTGCTACACATGTGATGAGCCAGAGAACATGAGGCACATTGTCTTTTTCTGTCTTGAATAAGAGACAGAAAGAGAGAACCTTTTAAGACCAGCGGAGGGAGGTGATCAAGCCGTTCAGCTATGAAACATTGTTAGCATCAGACAGTGGTGGACAAACTTATTTTTGAGTTCTTGCAAGATAGCGGAGTAGATATATAGACTATTCAAAAATAATCAATGTCCGGGAGGCCTGCACGCGCGGCCGTCGGGTGGAGGAGTGGAGTGCTCAGGGCGCCTTTTGCCTCGGGTTGCGGGGAGGATGTGGACTTTTCCACAGCGCTGTAAAGCGATGTAAGTGGTTTTTATCTACATCCTCCCAATGCACCCGTAAGAGAGGGCGGAGTTCCCAAATGTAGAATAAAGGGGGGGCGCTCTAGGTCTTTTACCGGGGGTGGCTTTGGTCGGCTCGCGCGGGTTGGGCGGGTGGTGTCGCTGGCAACACGGGACACTGGCCGTATGCATCCAAGCAAAGAAAGAAAGAAAAAAAATTCTGATTGTTTCCCGATCAGAGAAGAACACGATATCGATTAAGCGCAATATATAATGTTTGAAAAATATAAGAATTCATTTGATACCGCTGGTTAATTACAGTAATCCCTTAACATTCGTGGGTGTTTTGTTCCAGAAAACTGCAGTTGATGTTGGGACTATTCCTATGCTATAAGTAGGGTTACGTCCATGATGCCAAAAATTGAGATACAATTCAGAACTTTTACTCAAAATAAATTCAATAGAAGACATAACCGTGTTTGTACATGTTATTTGGTTTACTTGGTTGTAATTTTGTTGTAAAAGAAAAGAAATAACTTGTAATTGTTTTGGTAATTCTTTAATAATTTCCATATAAGGATTTGAAGCGGCTTCGACATCCCTTTTAAACTTAAAACTTCGATTTCAAGATCCATCCACCAAGAAGTTGGTCCCTCAAGGATAAAATTCCCCTGAGCTGTTTTGAAGAAAAGCTTTGGCCTGCATAAAAAATATTAAATGAAAGAAAAAAATTAAATAAACACGTGCCAAAAGACTTCCTCGCGTTCGTTTTCCCGGCTCTCATCTTCGCATTCAACTTCCTCAGATTCTTTAGTCTCATCTTCTTTTTGTTGCAACAGGCCATCAAATCCTTCACCTTCACTCTGATGCGCTAGCCGAACGATTTCTTCTTCCTCATCTTGCACTTCTTTTCGACGACCTGTGGCCATATCTTTCTCCACCAAGCGTTGATTGAGCTAGGCTTCAATTGCGGCCAAGATGCATCGATGTTTGCAATGCAATCGGCAATGTTAAATTTCTTCCAGCAACTCTTTACTATTTCATCTGAATTACAATCAACCGAATTTAAAATTCGCTTGACATTGTGTTTAGTGTAATAAGCCTTAAAAGTTTCGATACGAAAATAAAATTGTTTATGCGACTGTTTATTTTCCGCGAATAAAGGAATCGTACCTCCAGAAAATGTTTAATTTTTCCACATTTTATCATACGTGAACAGTGAAAATCGTAAATGTCAAAACCGCGAGTGTTAAGGGATTAATGTATAACCAAAATTTTTCTGATTTTGAAAAGATCAACAAGGGAGTTCCGCAAGGATCTATATTGGGTCCTATAATCTACCTAATTTTCACAAATTATCTCCATTTAAATTTTCCAAGGATACACTTGACTGATTTTGCAGACGATAACACCACATCAGTTCCTGATAAATCTCTAGAACACTTATATTGCAAATAAAAATAAGTTTAAATGATCTCAAAAAATGGTGAAAAATGGATCGTGCCTCAATAAAAATAAAACTCAAATCTTTACACAAAGCCTAAGGGGCAAATCCTGATTTATTTGGCACAAAATGGATCCTAAACTAAACTGCCCATTATACATTGTTATACATTGAGTTATCAACACCATAAAAGCATATTATGCTTGCTTTCAAACTTACTTCTCTTACTCCATATTGGTGTGGGGACCTGCTCCATCAGCAAGAAAGGTTTTTGCTACCAAACGAAAAGCAATCAGGATTATTTTAAAGTTAAAATATAAAGACGACTGCAGGCAAGCTTTCATTGATTTACAAATTTTGACTATCCCCTGAATTTATATTCTAAAGTACATGCATTATTAATAAGTTTTAATCATTTTCAATTTTAAGTTTTACTAATTTAAACTACCTAACATTAAAAACTTGTCACCACTTGTAACATACTGAAAGTCGCACAAAATGGTATGAAATATTGGTTGATGAAATGTTCTAATGATGTACCTTACAAATTAAAAGATTTAGATAAAAACAAGCTACGGGAAGTAATTTAACATAGTGGTTACCTCATAACAACAAAGTAAGCAAAGTTAAATTGAGAAATTGAATAGTTAAAGTCAGGGGAAAAGTTGTACCATAAAACCAAGACAATGAGAGACCGGTGATACAGATAATTAAAATGAGTGGAATGTTTTGAATGTGGACTAATATTTAAATTATAAGTGTACAATTTTATCAATATCTTTTTTTAATTAGATTTTTCATCAAATCATCTCAGATGTTATTATTTTAGACATTTTGTTTAATTTGTGCCGTTTGTACTGAAGCAAAATATCACATATTTATAACGACTTTAAGCGCTAGTTAAAAAGGTAAACAGACTTGTTAAATAGGTAATTATTGCGAGATGTTAAACACTCAGAGAGGATGTTATTACTTTCCCCAGTGTGAAAAAAAAGCTTTCGCGTTTAACTTTATCATTAGCCAACCATATGGAAATAGGTTCAATTATCGTCTTAGTTTCTTCTTCAGTGAGTCAACTGAGCCATTATTTCTTCACCGCGTAATTATAACTTAATTTGGCTTACATATTCAGACAAATCTGACGTCCAAACGTCAATGAAAAATTCTTGTATAGTGAACAATCCGTACCACAATAGACATATGTGTAGAATAGGGTTATATTAATAATTATTTAAATTCTTTATTTTTTTGTTCAATTTGGTGTCAAATATTTTAAATCTGGGTTGTTGGTTATTTCTCGAACTATAGGTGTAAATGACCAACAACCGTATATTATCAATTGTGTGTAAAATTAGATAAATAAATAAAGAATTTCTTACAAACAACGAAACGGTAGCCTGTTACGATACATCAGTCCTACTTCAAAAAGCCACAATTTTATTTGAAAAAAAAAACCAAAAAAAAAACAAAAAACTTACCCGACATGTTGTTTCGACATGGAAATTGTAGTTTCGACAGTGCATTTCCTATACCTACGACTTATGTATTTCTCCCACTAAGTAAAAATCCTTGAGGACTTTTATCGCTTCAAAAGCTACTAAAAATTTTACTTAGACTTTTTTTTTACGATCTATTTAAATAAATTAAGTAATGTGTAAACCAACAGCGCTGGGGATAAAATTTAAGTATAATATTAATTATTTTTAAAAGAAAAATCACTACGATAAATAAGGATAATCAATAAATCATGTATATACCACGAAAAAATAATCTTTATATAAATTAAGCTACATATTAAATTTTGCCAAATTGTGATGAATGGAAGTCCTTTCTGTTTATTCCTTAACCTCTTCGAACTATCTTTTAACTTCGATTTTGAACTTTTTTAAAGTAAAACTGAAAATTTAAAGCAGCATTTGTGTGGGACGTCACAAAAGGAGCATGAGTGTATTTAGGGAAAACAATATCCAACTCGGTCAAATTCTTCCATGACGAGCATATGGGTAGGGGAAAAAACGTAAAACCCGTAATTGTTAGTAAACATTCAATAATATAACACACAGTCAAAACACAATAAAACAAAAAAGACGGTGTCAAAGGTAATAAACGACTGGGACAAAAAAAATAAAAACATGACCCTTTCACTCTTCCAGATTTTACTAGCGTTTCAAAGGAACTACTAGGCTGTGCCAAAAAAACACACAGCTCAACCACTAGCAAAAAGAGATACATTCTTCTTAATTAAATGCTTAAGAAAACTAATTTCGTGATTTTAATTTATAATAAATTTAGTGTGAAATATTATTTGTCTTTTCTAAGTTTTAATGTTTTATGTTTGAGCACAAATTTTTTAATTTATGTATCAGTTTTTTAAGTTTTATTTAACCTTTATCACTGTTTGATCCCTGTTTTTTCCTTTCCAGCGGGCAGACATACAACGCGAATTGTCATTATGTTCGGTTGAGTAATGTTTTATGTACACAGACATAACGAAAAGAGACTTACTCTTAAAAGTAAATTTTTTAAAATTTAGTTTTAAATTATGAAAATTTTACGCTTGTTTACGATTGGTGCTTGGAAAATTCTGAGATTAAGAGATTCTTATTCAAAAGAATCATGCGTATTAATAATAACAACTTTTCAGTTTTTCTGAAATAACAATTTTCCAACTTACTAAACAGTTACTACAGTACCTAGTAATTTTTGTAATGATCCTTTAATGAAATTTAAATTTTTCCAAAAAAACAAAAAAACACATGGCTTTAAAAGCGACTTACTGTGAGATTTGAGTGATGTGGTTCAGGGCCTGTTGCGTTTCAATTTCCATTCCAAATTCCATGGTTCTCGTCTATTAGTCGCATTTTTGGTGTATTCTTTATTTTCAAGATGTGCAGGAGCTGTTTCGCTCTATTTTGATGATCAGAATGCCTAAATTTGAAAAGAAAATCTTTTGTTAAAACCCAAACCTGTAACTTATTCCAACTTATTGTTCAATATACGCTAGTAAATTAAACTGTTTAAAAAGAAAACAAATTTGACAAAAAATCTGTACTGTTAACTTTTGTTTTGTAAGGTGAATAAACTCATTTACTTCACAAGTTTCAACGAATTCCATGAAGACCGGAACGGGAAAGGACATTCATTGAATATATACATATGTGTCAGGGAAAGCTTGCAATCCACGAATTAAATTTTTTTCTTAATTTTTATATTTGTTAAATGTTCAATCCTTTATTTTTTTGCTATGTTATGTAATCACACAAAACACAACACAAACATACACTCACAAATCCTATTTGAGAGTTTTTTCCACTTTAATACTTTCTACAACTGATATTTGGTGATCAGAAATAACGATAGACACAAGATACTCCAATTCTAGATTTTTTGTCTCCCAGATTATTTCAAAATAAAATATTTTTTGTTATGTGGTTTAAGTAAAGGTTAAAACAAGATCTTGAACCATTAAATTAAAAAAATAAAATAAATAGAGTGATTCCATTAATAATAGTATATAGCATTATGACATTGTCATAAAAAGGAATAGAGGTTGTTATAATAAAAATTGTTGGTATTGAAAACCTGGTAACCACTTGAAAATATTGGTATACCCAATCCTCGCAAAAACTATCCACTCAACTTAACCTAGTGTGCAATTAATTTTCAATTGTGAATCACAGTCTTGTCAAAATTTGCAGATCTAGGTCGGAGTTGTTTTTCTGCCGCTCCGGACACTGCTAGTCTCTTATTTTCCAATTACGGAAGATTGTTGACCCTTCGAACTAAAGAAATATTTGAACACTGAATTGAAGCTTTACCAGCTCAAACGAAACCATGGATCTTGACGACATAAACCATGACTCGTGTCTGCAGACTTCAACAATGAATGTTCGCCTCTGCCAATTGTTTTGAGCCATAGCCAATTTAAAATTCAATTTTTTCGCAAGATCTTTATGAATCTAAATCATTACAAAGTCCATTTGAATCTCCATTGGATTCAGTTAAAATCTGAAGGCAATCAACACATAAGGCAGAATATTCTAATAATTTTTATTTTTGAGGCAATTGACATGTGTATTTGCGATTATAATTAAAAATCAGGCTTTTAGAAATTTATCTTATATAAAATTTATCTAACACAGTCAACCAATAGTGTATTTGCGATTATAATTAAAAATCAAGCTTTTAGAAAATTATCCTTTATAAAATTTATCTATCACAGTAATATAAAACTGTATTTGTGATTATAATTAAAAATCAGTCTTTTAGAAAATTGTTCAATATAAAATTTATCTATCACAGTCATACAATAGATATTTGCGATTATAATTACAAATCAGGTTTTTAGAAAATTGTCCTACATAAAATGTTGGAGGAGCCGCCGAACACTCGATTAGTATGTCTCGATAGGCGGCGCGACAGTCAGTTCAGTGATTCAGTCCACTCTTGTACATGTGCTGTTGTAATAAATATCTTTCGTTCTCAACTGTGTTTTAATAGGTTATGGGCCCAACACGCTTCCACTGTTTTAATAGGTTATAGGCATGAACAGCAGGATCTCTACAAAAATCGACCAGTTGTCGAAGGACAACTTCGACACATGGTGCATCCAAATGCAGGCCATTTTAATCAAAAATGACGCGTGGGGATTCGTGAACATTACAAAACCGGAACCGAAGAAGATGGACCACGACCACGTGGAATACCAAAAGTGGCTTGAAGCAGATCAAAGGGCAGGTCAGATATCATTTTAAGTATTTCACACCCGGAATTAAAACAGATAAAGGGCTGCAAAACCTCACGAGAAACGTGGCTGAAACTCGAGCAGATCTACCTTTCAAAAGGCCCCGCGAGAAGAGCCAACCTACTAAAACGAACCGAAGAGACCGACGTCCGCGAGCATTTGAACGAATTTTTCTACACTGCCGATATGGAGATATGGACATATATATTAAACCCGATTTATTGGCCATAGTATTACTTTACAGCCTCCCGAAGCTTCGAAAACTTCAGACGCGCTATCGAAACACGTGACGATTTACCTACTTCGGAAACCCTTAAAATAAAGATTCTAGAAGAAAACGATTCTCGAAGAACCCACCTAAACAATTATTCCGAGAATGCGATGCTCTCAACAAAGAACAGCTGGCATAATCGAACTCCCACGTACCAAAACGTCATGAAAATTATAGGTACGACCGACGTGAGTCTGGAAAATTTAGATTCCAATGCCATAGAGACCGGAAATACGGTCATAAAGCAAATGAATGTCGCTCGAAAAGAGAACCGGCCAAGAAAGCTGAAAATGTAGCATTATGCGCATTGAACATTTCCGCGAATAGCTCCCTGAAAACCTTTTGGTGCCTCGACAGTGATGCTACGTCCCACATGGTGAAAGACTCAACAAATTTTCAGAAACTGGAATATCCTGTAGACAAGGAACTGAATTTAGCGAACAACGACACCACTAAAATCGAGTCATCTGGAACAGCTTCCTTTGCCACCAGTCTTCGGAAATTTGGAGAACATTACTCTAAATGACACTTAACTTGCGTCCCTGACTTGCGTACAAATCTAATTTCCGTCGCCAAAATAACTGAAAAAGGATATAAATTCTTGTGTACACAAAATCAGGCGTTTGTTTATAAAAAACGTAAAGATGTAAAATTGATTAACGATCGTGTGGAAGATTTGTATTTTACGCGTGAAACCGAGAACTCAAGTTACGCTGCAAGACCGAACAATGACTTGAAATTATGGCATGAGAGGTACGGACATCTAAACGAGAGGGACCTAAAGGAAATGATACTGGCAAAGTCCATACCCTACGGATATATTTTCAAGGACAAATTACCCGTCTGTGAAGGGTGCCTGAAAGGAAAAATGACGGCGTTCCGTACCCGAAGAATTCTAACCGCGTAACAGAAATACTGGAAATCGTTCACACCGACATTTGTGGTCTTATAAGTACTCTATCGAACGGTAAGACAGGCAATCGACATTAGGTTCCCACTGCATTCCCAGAACCTTCACGGCAGAATCCTCCAGGTTGGACAGTGGGACAGATGGCACAGAGGGGTGAGTTGCGACATCACCGAGCAGATGAGGGGAGTTACTGCACCACTGCTTTAAAGCAAAACCTCCTTTTTGCAACAGAATTGTCAATTCGTGCTGGAGCAAACGAGCTTCTTCGATTGTATTCGCTCCCGTCAATATATCATCGACACACGTGTTCCTTAATAACGCTTTAGACGCCAAGGGGAATCCCTCGCCTTCATCTTTTATTAACTGCGTTAATACCCGGAGAGCTATGAAAGGCGCACAGGACAAGCCAAACGACAAACGGTGAAACTCATATTCTTGAACGGCTTCAGCGGGATCGAACCTATAGAACAGATGTTGAAATCTCCGATCCTCGTCTGCGATTATAATCTGCAGATACATCTGGATAATATCCGATGTTATAGCATATTTATGGAAGTTATGTAATCCGTTATAATAAAAGTCCAAAAAAAAAACTTTATTTATAATAACGAATACAATTTTATACAACAAGTATACCGGCCAACAACTAGCATAACACTGCGTCTAGCATAAGACTAAGAGTAAGACTTAATAGAAGACTAACGGAAGACTGTCGGCCCTAGCGCCTGAGCCCTATTTATATGGAAGTGAAGTTTGCTGACTCAGATGCTGTGGATTCTGGAAGACGCTACCATAACTTGGATCCTAAACGACAGCAAAATGTCCTTTATTTCTCTTTGCAGTTTTGGTCCTATCAGTAATAGGTCGTTTAGCGAGCCGGACGGTGTCGCATGGGAAGCGTCGAAGACTACACGCAATTTTGTCGTTGAGCCAACCTTTGACACAGTATGATGGGGAAGGAAATAAAGTCCCTCTCGGCAAGCAACAGTCATAAAACCCTGTTTCAAGTAGTCTTGGAACATTCGATCGTTCTCAGCCTTCAAATCGCCATCACGTAAGAAACGTAATTCCAACTTATGAAATCTGTTAAGTGCACCCAATTTGGAGTCTCTCAGGCTAACAGGATTCGACCGGAAAGGTAAACTGACGACGTATCTGCCGTCTTCCTGTCGCGAGTGTGTGCTGTTAAAATGCTCCTCACATCGGGCGTCCATCGAGTCATCTCTGGGCACATCAGCGACTTCTTTGACGCTCCAAAACCGGGACATCAACGCCTGCATCTCATCATTTTCAGACCGGGCGGTTACAAGTAACGAAGTCTGGTTTAGGTTATATGGAACGTCGATCCGACCTAGCAGAACCCAGCCGAATACCGTTTTAAGTCCGCTCGGGAGCCCATCTGCTAGCCTTCTTACTTCTCCCAAAAGAACGTCGGCAAAGAGATCCGCTCCCAAAAGAGAGATTCCAAGGGACTTGACGCCTACGTCATTCGATAAATGGAGCAAGGTATGGTGTCGGCCATTGCATCGTCGGCAAGTACGCTGGGTGGGGCAAATGCGGCAGGAATGACCAGAGGACAGGCCATTGAAGCAACGGTTCAATGATTTAATCCGATCCCATCTCTCCTTCGGTTTCCACGAACGTAAAACTGAACAGTCAAAAATCCTATGATTGTTCCGGCAGATTGGACATCGTGGTTGGTCAGGAGGGGCGTTCGTTGACATAAATACGTGGTTTGTTAATTTTGAGTGTTTAACTTCTGCTCCTGAGGTCACGTGGGAACTTGATGCCAGCGCGTTCGACTGAAGATTTAACATTTGCTTGTGAATGAAATCATTAAAGTCAGAAAATGTTGGTGGTTCCTGTCTTCCACCAAGCTCGTTTTCAAACCTTTCTCTTGTTTTGGAGTCCAGGAGACGCAAGGCGAACGTATAAAGTATGAAACCGTCCTTATCAGGAAGGTTCATTTTCCGGAAGGCATTGCAATTCTCCAAAACGACCGCAGAGAAGTTTTCCAATGTCGTGCAGATGAGTTTCGACATAAACTTAAAGTTGAAGAGCTGTGTCAGATGATTCATTGCTCTTATACGGCCATTATCGTATCTTTGTATAAGGGCTTGCCAGGCCTGACCGTAATTGGATTCCCAGATGTCGACAGCAGTAATGACCTGCGACGCAGAACTCTCAGACAGGAATTTAAGTAATGGAATTTTTGCACCTCCTTTAAATCCTCATTTCTATGTATCAATGATATATAAGTGTCCCTGAAGGAAGTCCATTTTGATAAATCTCCGTCGAAAGAGGGTAAACTTAAGCTGGGCAGCTTCAAAGTGGCGTTGTACGCTGCGGATTGAACCGAAGGCGCAACGTTCTCATTAGAAGAACTATTTTCTCGTTGTATCGAAATGGCTAATGCTTCATAATATTCCGCTTGAACGGTTGCCTTCAATTTGAAAAATTCATCAAGTGGCCTTTTCGACTTTCTCAATAATTTATTTACAGTTGAAATGGAGGCAACAAATTTTTTGAAGGCGTTATCAAGCCTGGATATACGAGCTTCGAACATAGGCAGATCGGCCGTATTCTGTTGCGAACGCCTTCCAATTTCAAGAGTTTCCTGCATTTCGGCAGATAAATCGTAAATTTCATCCTTCACACATTCAATTTCCAAATTCAGATCTTCTGAGCCTTTAGACATGTTGAAAGAAGAATATCAGATCAGGAAGATGTAAACGTAGCGAATACCTGTCAGGGAAATAATGGAGATGTGAAGTGCAGGCGTGGGAATGAAACGGAGTTAGTATATCCGGCCCGGAGGACCAGTTTTATGTTGGAAGAAGGGGTTTACCTCGATTGGGAAACAACGCTCCTTACCGTTCAGTAAAATTTTGCCGGATCTACTATTCTCCTTAACATTCCTAGACAGAATGGTTTAAAGGAAAAGATAAATAAAAATACATGCACATAAATGTGACAAAGTATATTACAAAAAATAATACGGCCTGGCCAGGGTCAAGGGAAAATAATATATATACACTTATTTCAAACCGAATCATTAAATCTCTATGAAATCATGCAAAATAATAATTTAAAAATAAACAATATTTTCTATTACATTATTAAACGGATCAACTTAAATTAAAATAATATTCTATTAACTATTCAAATAACCAACTAAAACGAAATAATATCTTCTTTAAATTATAAAAATAGTCAAATAAATAAAATAAATATTTCTTGTAAGATAAAGTAATAAACAAATCAAAAACCAAACGCTTCAGTGTTCAATGAGAACGCGTGAATGACACGAAGCCCCTTAACGGGCAAACAGTTTGATGCGAGAGGTGCCGGCCGGTAAGAAGGTAAGAAGATGTGGCGGAAAGGCGTGCGGCGATGTCGGCGTAATGTTGCGTCTTCGATGCGGCAGATCGGCGGATGAAGCGTCAACTTCCAGGGTCGGCGATCGGAGAGTGTCCGATCCAAATTTTTCTAACGATGAAGTATATCAGGCGTGCGTGACCAACGCTGGTTATTTTCGCTCAAGAAAACGTTAAAAATCAAAGAAATTTTTGCGCGTGCGTCTTCGAGTCGTGTTTCATTTGCACTCCTCCGCCCCCGCACCTTCCTCGTTATCGGCTCGAGCTACGGATTAGGCAGCGATAAGGATGTGTTGTCCGGCCTAATCAGTTCAAAGACGACGTATTCACGGTCATTTCACCTTATTTTAAACCATTCCGTCTCGGAGCACAGACCGCCTAACTAATACTAAAATAATAAATTTCTCTAGGCGTAAACAGTACGAATCAAAGGCATATCGCGTTTGGCTACCTAAACAGAGAATAGTAAAAATCTCGAGAGACATTAAATTCGTTGAAGGAAAATATCCAGAGAAAGAAGATAAGTCAACTCAAGATCTAGAAAATGGCAAGGATTTCAAAAGAAATATTGAAGTTCAAATTAAAGGGAATCGTCCGGTCACTCAAGATCAGCAACTGACTGAAGAAACCGAACCTCAAGAAGGTGATGAAGAAGATGAAAAGGGAAGTGAAGAAGTCGGAGAAGAAAAGAAGAACAAGTACATGAATTCACGAGGAAAGGGCGTGGAAGACCCTGCATACAACGGACAGGACAAAGAGCAAGACCCAAAAAGCACTTCGAGGACAATTGGTCGAGGAAGACCACAGAAGAAGAAACAAAAAACGACACACCTATTGGAGACAGTGCGAACTTCCCTCCATCAACGAGGCCCTTAACAACTCACCCTGGAGAAAAGATATAGTTGAAGAGTTTGAGTCTATCTTAAAGAATGACTCCTGGAAAATTGTTGACAAGAGGATTATCGGCTGTCGTCTAGTCTTAAAAGACAAGCTAGATCAGGATGGAAAACTTATTCGCAAGAAGGCTCGACTCGTAGCTAAAGGTTTTTCCCAGTTACACGGGATAGACTTCCATGAGACCTTTTCTCCAGTGGTAAGGCTTGGTTCACTAAGATGCCTAATAGGAGATGCCATAGCAAACTACTTGTCCATTCGTCAGCTGGACGTAATCACCTTACCTTAACGGAGAACGAAGAGAAAATTTTTGTGGAGCCCCCGGAATGCTTGGAAACCATCTTGGAGAAAATTAGAAACTCACCGGTCAAGACAATAAAAAAAAGGCATTAGATATGCTAAGGAAAACAAGAAAAGGAAACATAGCATGCCTACTGAAGAAATCATTGTACGGCCTAAAACAGTCAGGGAGACAGTGGTACCTCGAGCTACATACAGCACTGCTGAAGACACGGCAATAATAGTGTATTAGTCAAGTAATAGTAATAGTGCAAGACATTTTTCACGGTATATAATAGTGTATTTGCGATTATAATTAAAATCTGGCTTTTAGAAAATTTTCCTATATAAAATTTATCTAACACAGTCAACCAATAGTGTATTTGCGATTATAATTAAAAATCAGCCTTTTAGAAAATTATCCTATACAAAATTTTTCTAACAGTCTACAATAATGTATTTGCGATTATAATTAAAAATCAGGCTTTTAGAAAATTATCCTATATAAAATTTATCTATCACAGTCATATAATACTGTATTTGTGATTATAATTAAAAATCAGTCTTTTAGAAAATTATTCTATATAAAATTTATCTATCACAGTCATATAATAGATATTTACGATTATAATTACAAATCAGGTTTTTAGAAAATTGTCCTATATAAAATTTATCTAACACTGTGATATAATATTTATTGTAATATGTAAAGTGTCTGGATAGATTATAATTTTCACATTATTATACTTATCAAAATTTCTTCATTCAATCTGGGGCCGTGTAAACAAATGAACAAATTCTTACAACTACTCCCCATCTTTTATGTGAAAGGTTATTATAGCTTCTGTACGCTCTGTTAATTTCCGGTTTTCTTTCATGACAAAACTTTCTTTCAATGTCCGTACTTAATTGAAGTCTACTTACGGCTTCCAAAGACGGCTACGAAGATAAGTCAAGCGGACGGGGGACGTCTGAATTGTTAGTTTTGACAGGAGCGATGTCAAAACAGAGTAGGGGTGACGGTGGTCAGTTGTAGAATTGGATCATGCCGCGGGGCAAGGGCACTCAGACCAGAAGCAACTAATCCTCAATTTCCTGGGTTTTGTTCAATCTATTCATTTACCCACGACCGTTTACACAACACGATCCTTTAGTTTATTTAAATCCTCATCCTGGGCCCAATTACGTTATTACGATATTTTAAATCTAGTTTAAAATGTCAAAAATTGCTACTGTGGCAATGGACAAGATGTGTAAGTAATTGATTAATAAGTCATTTCATAATTGCCGAAAGAAAACATGCACTTGCACCTATAAGAACTTGTAAAGCATCAGGAGGGCAAAAACGAGGATCTATTTTTTGAGTCTCAAAACGCACAATTATTATAGAATCAAGTTAGACCTAACCGATACTATCACTATCCCTGATCATAGTGGTTCATCATGGTGTTCAGAAAAGGAAGTCGTCTTGCTGCTAATGAAAAGTAGAAAAATAAAAGCACCTTATTGACGTCATTACAATTAATTAAGGTTTTTAGTTGAGATGAAAAAAAGTCAATGGCACGAGCGGGATTCGAACTCACGATCTTCGGCTAGATACGCCGCTGCTCTACCACTTGAGCTATCGTGACCTCGATCCACTCGGACATCAACTTCCCATCTCAACCCCACCTTATGAGTTTTCCTTCCTTTTTGCCATTTTTCAAATGTCGTGTAATCGGATTGGATTCTCGACGACAAATGAAATGGCCACGGAGAGCGTGTACTTCATTTTAATTAATTAAATTCACTAATTTCGTGGTCCGTTTGACCAATTAATACATTACAATTAATTAAGGTTTTTAGTTGAGATGAAAAACCTTAATTAATTGTAATGTATTAATTGTCAAGCGGACCACGAAATTAGTGAACTTATTGAAGTCATTAACCATTACAAATATCTGGGTATTCCCCCCCCCCGTTTTTCTATGACTCGGCATTTTACGGAGAGGATATAATTGGCTTAATTTGGGATAAATCGTTTTTGGAAGGCCCTCATTATTAACGGTAAAGCCCCTCCTTCCAAAAACGTTCCTTACTTATTCAAAGCGGTTTGCCGTTCAATTGTATGCTGTGGTGCCCAGTGTTGGGGGTTTCAACGACATGTTGGTGGAAGAAGTTCAACGTTTCTTCATCAAGAAGTTGTTAGGGTCCCCCGTCATACACCAAATTAAATGGTTTCTATTGAGACTTCAACCTCTCTGGTTCATGTTTTCACCTACGGTCTCCATGTTGGTACTGCATCACGACTTTGAATCTACCTGCTCACCGGCTTTCTTGTTCTCTAGTCTTGAAGATTCTGGTTCAAGAACTGGGTTAATTTGGCGGAAAAGTACTCCTGCCCTTTTGACTCTAACTTCCAGGATCGGGATAAATGGTGTGCCCAGTTGATGGGCATATGTCAAAGGATGGACGAGTGTTACCGGGTAGTGTGTGCGGTCGTCTGGACAGTTTTCTTTTATCTAAAGATCTGCAGTGCCCCCTTCCTTGCTGTCCCTCACTGCAGGAAATACAGAACTTTCGCCCACAGAGCTGAGCTGGTTTTTCAAATAAAGAGGCGAGTTGGTTTTTCTTAACTACACTCCGTGGCGAGAAAGGGAGTTATCCCTCTGTGCTCTTTGTAACCGCAGAGAAAGGGAGGATGTGATCCATTTCTTGGGTGTAGTCCCATCCTCTCGTAATGTAGATATCTCCATACAGGACACAGCAGACCCAGCATAACCCAGATATTTGAATTCCTTAATGGTAGGAACAGTTTGCAATTGATCAGATTCTCACGACAGGCTTGGTCGTATCGTCATGATCTAATTAGGGAATTCAATTATGATCACTAGTTCTTTTCCTTTTTAAATTAGTATTATTGTATTATTATTGTATTATTATTTTAATTTTATTTATATATTTTTGATAGTTGTGGCTTCAACCTCCGGCAGACGGTTTTTATCCATGCCGTTATTTTATGTTATGGCATATATTTTTGTTTTGTAAATATTTTGTAACATAAAGCATTTATTATAATTATTATTTGCGGTCTACCTGATAGATATGTTATAGCATTACGATTTTACCAACTTAATAGTAGTAGTTGGTTTGTGTGTCATTTGCCAGTTACCTTTTAAACGTTTGTAAACAATTAGGTGATAAAAAGTATGTCTGGGTCGCCATTGTTTTGACGGAGTCTTGGATGTAATACACTTAGGTTTATCATGTTTATTTTAGGCCAGTTTTTATGTATCTCAGTTTGCTTTCTTTTTAGGTCGTGTAGAGTATTTTAATAGAGTAACTTATTTGGGTTTATACATTAAGTTTCAATTGTTTTGTGCATTTTTTTAATGGTTTTCTCTTGTTGAATTTGTTTTCTTTGTACGGCTGTTTTCTCGTGGTGTGCCTGTAGGTCTCTTGGACAGTGTTGGTTATGTCGTGTATATCTCAATTCCTCATGTTGAATATTTTGTCTGTATGTCACTTGGTTTATCGTGTGTATACCTGTAATCTCGTCTTGTACATGAATCCTATGTCATCGATATACTCAAACTTTTTTCCTTTTCTAATTGCAGCAACTGTATTTTTCTGTATATCGTTGTGAACAACCTGTATATCGTTGTGAACAACCTGTATATCTACCCAAGATCTCCTTCAATATGTCGTGTATATTTCAATTTCTCATGTCGAATATTGTGTCTGTATGTCCCTTGGTTTATCGTTGTAACGTAATCTCTTTATATCTATATCATATCGTGTTAAACGTGTCTCTAATATTCCTCGTGTTGAATTTGACTGTGTATTTCTTTTCTATCGTCTGAACGTGAGGTGCCTGCATGTATCTGTATTATCGCTTTGAATATGCCGTTACAATATCTCTCATTTTTCTCATGTCGAATTTGTTGTGCCTGTATGTTTCTGTTTTATCGTTTTGCACGTTTCTTGCCAGAACCTCAGTTTCATCGTATTGAATGTCTTTTTAAAAACTGGTTTGAATTTTCAACCAATGGCAGAGACATGATATTTATTTTTAATATGAAGATTCCAATTCCATTTTGGAAAATTTCCCAGTTTTAATGTATTTTTTTTGTGGATAGGAGAAAATATTCATCCTAGGCAAAACAATTTTATAGCATTAGAGTTTTCACTAAATTTATAAAATTATGTACATTTATATGTTAGGTTACGGTAAAATGGGCCAGAAACTCGTACCTCCGTGGAGGTGAGCAATGGAATTTACCGCGACCCTGTTCAGGAAGCGCAAAAGAACGCCGTTGGGCAGCTATTACGTAAAACCGGTCGTCAATTACCAACTCAGATAATTGAGATTTGCCAGAACTTTTTACATGGACCGGTGAAATATAGCCTTTTGCTATAACATAAACACCAACGAAATAATTATTAACAGAATGGGTGGTTTTAAATGAGTAAAAATATCCTATTTTTAATACTACTTTTCAATATTATCCATCAGTTCCGAAAATATACGAAGAAATATATAACAATAATTATTAACTTTTTTATTTAAATAGTGAATTATAGTAAAATCAACAGGTTCTAGGAGGGAAAAACAAAATAGTTTTCATTTATTTATTATATATACAAATGCACATTTATTTTGTATTACTGTACAAACAAATATACATTATTTACAAAACAATTTGTCGACAGGTACACAAAATCATTAATCGCAAAATTAAAAATCGCCTAAATAACACATTTTAATGTACAAGTTTTAATTTTTTTAAAACAATTATTGGTAATAGCTTATAGTACATTCAGAGAATATAGAGAATCTTAAATTATTGGTAATATCTAACCCTTACATCCGATAGTACAAATATTTACAAATTCATAGAATAAGATCACATTGTTTTCTTAAAAAAAACTTAAGAAATATTAATGTACATAGTAATAACAAAAACATACAAAATTGTCAAAAGGAAAAACAAAGTCGAACAGTTTTATCAAGTACAGACGTTACAATAACAATAAAAATTCGTTCTTTACAAGTGAAGTCTATTGTTTTAAATACTGGAGGAACTCAGAATAATAACATTTACGTCTTTTTTAAATTTGTTTTAATTACTTATTGATTTCCTCGACGATGGCCATGATGCTGGTGTAAGTGCCGACTCCGAACCCCAAGAGTGAGATAGAAACGATCGTAAGATTCTTGAGGAAGAAAAGCACGAATTGGGCCCCAGTGTATTCGTACCAGTATGTAAAGAGCTGGATTAACGCTGGGAAAGCGAGCCCCATTGTCGACAGACACAGAGCTCCGATCAAAGCGATAAAAAGTTCTAGATATGGAATCGCAGCTGCTAATGCGACTGAAAACAAAAATACGCTGTAATGGTATTCTACAGATATGCTTGAAACTATTCAGGTTGGCACTTGGACAACCAATGTATTGGAATTATATGCTAGTTTTTGAAATACTTACTCGTAAGAAGTACGAGAAGTGTTCTGACAATGTATTCGCCAAAAGTCTTCCATTTCTTGACGTGAGGTTCGCAAAATTCTTTCCAGCTGATGTCTACAGCGACGTAGCAGGCGAGGGCGTGTGTGATGAATATAGCAAATGCCAGCATTAATCTAGCCGCCTGTGCGAGCCTGTAAAATACATGAAAAGTGTTAAAAAATTATATGAAAAAATTAAAAGTTTTTAAAATTACTTTTCGTGCGCGGGCAAGCTGAGGGTGATAGACCCTTTGACATCAGGTCCGTATTTCAGGTAGCCGAAGAATCCGACGAACGTGTAAAGAAGGGTGATGGGCACCATGGCGCAGTTGAGCACACCGAACGTGTTGCCGAACTTTCGCGGTTCTTTCATCTCGTTTTCTAGCGGCATCACTACTCCGATGGCTTCCATGGCGAACAGCACTGTCCCGAAGAAGAGTGGCATCCCTTTGAAAGGTGCCACAGCGTCTCTGGTGCTAACGGCCGGCACGTCATCGAACATGTAATAGAATATTATAACGAAGCTCACGAGAGTTACGGCGTTCGCTATCGAAGAAAGTGGTGCCAAGTATTTCAAGTTTCGCACCCAGTTGATCAGTATCAGAGGCAAAAGGATCATCAGCATGTACAACTTGATGTCCAATTGTTGCTCAGGGAAGTAGTAATCGCAAACCTAAGTTACAACAACAATGAACAATTTTTGCCTCCTAATATTTAAAAAATAAAATAGGAAAAAAGTTACATCTTTGATGTTAGTCGATATAAAAACCACGTATATGCAGCATGAGCCGATCTGATAGAGAAGTAGAAAGATGTTGCAAATGATCCTGCAAGAACAATAATTGAAGTGTTCATTAAAAAAACTACTATTTATGTAACCACTGAGAAGGTAAAAATATAATAATTAAGTCGGGACTTTATCATTACAAGACGGCTAGGGCAACTGAACGCCTGGACATACTGCTTGGATAATTTTTATTATTGAACATTTGTTAGCAAATTGTGATTGTTTGAGAACTGCTTCTGGCCTTAATTTGTAATTATGTTTACTTTTAACTTAATCCTTACATTGTTTTAAGAAAGAACTTAGAATTGAGACACTGATGACATATGTTGTCATCATACGGAACCAGGACATACATAATAAGGCTCAAAGTTAAATTCAAAAATTAAAAATGATAAAAAATAAATTGTAAGATTTGCCCTTTCAACATTATCGATATAAATAGCAGGAAAACGTGCTTACGGTACTGCTGGAGCCAATCCTCTGATGGCTTTAGGTCCATCGGCCACTGATGCTTGCGCGGTCGCGGGATAGGTCATGCTCGGCAATTTCTTCCTCTTACACAGCTCATACTCAGTGCTGATCTACAAAATAAATCCAATGTAATTAAAATTCGTGTATAAACGGTGATGTGTTAAGCTTACTAGTATGTGTATGGTGTATGTGCAAAGGAAGCCAATGACTATCGTTCCTATCGTTGCAACGGCATATCCCGCGTTGTGGAACGCTTCTGGCATCGCTAGGATCCCAGTTCCCAAACTTGCCTTTAACATGTGAATTAACGTTTCCCAGTATCTGAAATTGTTTGAAGAGTAAGTATCATCATCGTATTTTTTTTAAAAATAAGTGATCTACTACGTATGAAAGGAATATATAGCAGGATTTATACATGAAACATTGAGGTGGCTTACGTCGTGGGATGTTTGACGACTCTGTTGTCATAGGGGTCGTACTCCTTTTCAGCTGATTTGTGCGGATGGAAAGAGTTCTGATTCTGGATGTATATCGACTTATGGTCCCTCGGAAGTTTTTCACTGCATTTCAAAACAATTAATAAAAATCCTGGATGACAAAGCAATCGAGCCTGTTAGACACTGACCTTTTGCTTTCTGCTGCCTCCTTACCTACGCAAGGGCCGTTTACGTTCGACAGCCTGCGAAACTTCATTTCTGTTGTGTTGCCGTCGTAAACCATACCAGGGTTATCATACGACATCTATTAAAAAAAAATATAATAATTTTAATTTAAAAAAACCTGTTAAGAGTTCTAGTTAAATACTCCCTTTTTTTTTACATAATTCATTATTATATTTCTCATCTCAAACTTTCATTTGTTCGCGCGCGGCGATGGAATTGTCTTGTACAATAAACCCAACTGGACATGTATACAAACTGCTTCTCTACATTTGCCCCTGTCATAAATGGTACCCTCTTGCCACTTCATTAACTTAAGAGCTATTCGATTTTTAAAGTGTGCTAATTGAAACGAAAATGGGGCAAAATAATCAGTACCGTTTGTAAAATACCGTGATATTTATCCTTTCCGTCTCGCGAATAAACAAATGAAGTCAAGGCTTCGCAATGATCAAAATTACTTTATAATGTTGATAATGGCTTTCCCTCGGCTGGAAAACAGAAGTTAAGAAGACAGAATGTCTCTTGGCTCACTTTGAACGTGCGTTTGGGTCATAAAATCATAAAACGTAATAACTACGCACAACATTACTCGAGGGTCTAAGCTAAAATATAAAATTTGTACTACTTAGTAAACGTTCATACTTAAATTAATGACCCATCATGTAATATATATATTATGTGCTGCTATATTCGTGACACAAATAATTCTAAGGAAAAAGTATTGTATACATGCTTTATAAAAATCATTGGACATATTTTTCGAGTCTATATTCATTCTGCCTACGTGAAATATGAAATGCTGTTAAAACTTTTTTTAAATAAAAAAATCTTTTACCATTTTTAGGTTGATAGCAACCATCTGGCATTCAAAAGCATTAAAAAATTATGAACAGAATCATCATCCTACATTGGAAATAGGCTCTAACAATATAATAAAATGAATTGTAATTTATTGTTTTAATAACAAAACCGCCCGTTGAAAAAAGAACTCGAATATATATTTAAAATATATACAGGGTGTTTTGGAAGAACATTTGTATCCCTTATTTTTGTAAATTCCGCTGAAAAAGTCCATTACCTTGTCATCCCTGATGGTTATCGCTAGGTGTTCCCTCATGTTGTCACCCGTGCTGTCCATGGCTACAGTTGCTCAATTCACCTGGAACAAACGACAATTACCCTTCAGACCGGCTTTTCTAACTTTAAATCCTTGAAAAGTCAAACCACAATTACTCGACCGGATTATCTTATGATTTGTTTTACATGCTCAACCGGTCAAGCGTTTGAGAGTTGAGATATAAACGAAAAACCTGTTTTCTGTATAAAAACTTGTAAGTTAAAATAATCTTTACTGTCTCATCGATTGACGCAGAATGTGCACATAAACAGGGTAATATGTTTATAGAGTTTAATTATTCGATATGTATCAGATCAAGTTATTATTATGATGTGCATAATTGTTACAAAAATGTTTTAACTTCAGTTTCATGAATAACAACTGTTTTAGGTTAGTCTTTCAAAAAACCCTTTTGAAACTACGTGCACACAAACACTGAAACAAACAAATGCGTACGAAACGAATACGCCTCAATGAAAGTTACTAGTCATCGGCGTAGGCCATAAAATCTATCCCGTTTTCCTCCATCCCTTATCTATCCCTCAATTTCTCTCTCTCCCTCCCTCTCCCTCTCCCTTATTCCGTATACAAAGAAGCCAAATATAATTCTGTTGGTGGCTTTAAAAATTGAAAATTTGACTAATACTGACACAACTTGCAAATAACATACTAATAAAACAATTTTTACATCGTAAACAAACAGATATGTACGTTTATTAGTCAAAAACGCATGTAAACAAATATTTATTACTTTCTCATCAAAACAATATTATGTTCGTCGGTAGTCAACAAGACTTATGTAATTCATATGTATCTAAGATAAAAGCAATTGGCCCACGGCAAAACATTTAACAATATACTTTAATGATGTATCGTTTATAATAGGTAGGAAACATTTATTTTTCAGAAGTAGCAAGTGAGAACCGTGTGAAGTTTTATTTTCGTAGGGGGAAGCCAAAAGATGGGAGTTTGATTATCAATGAACTTGATTAAAACGGAATGCGTAACAACTCGAACAATATGGAATAATTGAAGAACGGAAAATGTGAATGAACTCTAGCCTTTCTGTGTTTTGATTTCGTCAATTTCCGTCGATTCATCACGTCCAAGCGTCACAACGCAACAATAATTCTCACCGTACGTGCAGGAAAAATGCGACGAGTCGCAAGATTACAACTGAGAAGAATGATTGTTCGATTTCATTGATACGCGGGATCGAAACGACGATGTCCGATTTCTCCCCTGAAACAAGGTCCCTCGTGATGAACGTAACAATTGCTGAGACCTCCTCGTCTCGAAGATAAAAGACAGCAGGTCGTGGGCTATCTTGTCCCAGGACTCCGTTCTCATTCAATATCGCGATAAAGCGTGAATCATTTGGCAAAAGGTCGTCGAGAAGGACGAAGAGGGAAACGATAGATGGATAAAATCACCGCGCTTCTTGTCCATACCAAGGCTACCGTCCTAAATTTTATACGTCAATCAACGACGTCAAAAATAAGATGTTTAAAAAAATAAAAGAAGAGCTAACAGAATTGTTATTATAATCATACGTTTTCTAAACACGAGTTGAATATTTTCATTAAAGAATTTACCATAACCCAGGTACAATTTATTTTTTAGAATTACTGGCATTTTGAATTCCAAAATATTCATGTGAATAATGTCGATGGAATGATTACTTAGTTTAATTTTGCATAAGTGGAATAACGTTAATTGAAGAATTTTTCACGCTCAGATTCTTTATTATTGCATTACGTGATTTCAATTAATTTTTTTAAAATTCAGATATGCGGACGTAGCAACTAAATTGAAACGTACTTGATCGAATATTATTGATTCGATGTAATACTGGGATGTTACATAAAACATTCTGATTTGTTACTATTGTTACGAAAAAGGCATTAGTTAGTTTTATTTTATTATTAATTTTTTATAATTGTTTTAAATTTATCTAATGAACAATATCATTTTTAAATTCTGGCGTGATATTTTCAAATTGAGGGTTTTATTTTAATAGAACAAAATTCATTATTATTTTACGAACGTACAACTTTTAAGTGATCCAATGGACATTTTGTGTTATTGGACTGTTGAAAAAAACTGAAATCATAGAACATAAAAAAAGGCAACAAATAATTATAACTACATCAGTAACTGAATACTGAATAATAGAAAATAATGCGAATAAAAATTTAAACCTAAATATTAAAATAAATTATTAATTTTAGTTATTTATATATCTTGAGTATAATCAGTAAATGTACTAATCGTATGCCAGCGATTTATCCTTATCGTATCGTTAATTAACAAATATCGGAACGTAAATTTGGGCAGTAGTAATATTACTAATCAATCCATTATATTTCGTGATCCGATTGACCAAATAACTTCTTTCAATTAATTAATCTTTATGGTAAGGTATTGGTTGAAATAAAAAAGTTAGGGTCACGACTGGGATTTGAACCCACGACCTTCGGCTAAATTCGCTGCTGCTCTACCACTTGAACTATCGTGACTTCGATCCACTCGGGCACCAACTTCCCACCTCAGCCTATGCTACGAATATGAAAAATCGCAAAAAGGAAGGAAAATATAATGGATTTAATAAGTAAAACGAACTGTATCTTCACTAAAGCTCTCCGTGGCCATTACATTTGTCGCCGAGAATCGAATCCTGATTACACGATATTTAAAAAATGGCAAAAAGGAGGGAAGATTCGAAAGGTAGATTGAGGTGGGAAATTGGTGTCCGAGTGGATCGAAGTCGAAAAAATGGACTTTCCAGTATAATTATCATTACATTGATAATCTAATATTTTTGGAGGTGGTCTGGAACTTGGCCCTTTTTTCGCAGTGAGGTTTTTGATGGATTATCATACTTTTTGATCGCTTTAGCAAAGTGGACGTGCTCTTGGTTTTTTTTCAAAGCACAGGAGCGATTATGTATGTCGTAGATTTTCTCTTATAAGATCGTTTGGGCCTCTGTTGAGGAGTTGAGAGGTTAGCCCCTTGGGCGATGCTACTTCTATTTATATTGTATTTTTAATAAGTAGGCATTTTCACTAAATCAGCTGGTACAGATCATAAATGTGTTTTTAATTTATTATATATATTTTTACTTTTCATTAAATACGATTTAAAAAAAAAATCACTCCCGGGGGCCGTTTGGCCCACCAAAACCTAAATCTAATCAAGCAATTGAACTCACAAAAATTTGAACTTGGAATGAAATTAATTGTAATGAAAGTTAATTTTTTGTTTTAAATCGTTGGATGAGCGTAACTTCACGCATTTAGAACTATCCTCTAAAGCTGCACTAGTTTTAAGGAAAGTAGCGACCGTTACTTGATGATTATTTGGAGGTCGTGCGATGCGGTCTGGTGTGACGTAGGTTTAAGAAAAACATTTTCTTTATCGTGCCAACGTTTCGATCTTTCAATTAATTAAGGTTTTTAGTTGAGGTAAAAAGGTCAGTGTCACGAGCGGGATTCAAACCCACGAC
The DNA here is from genome assembly GCF_000648675.2 of Cimex lectularius. Taxonomy (NCBI): domain Eukaryota; kingdom Metazoa; phylum Arthropoda; class Insecta; order Hemiptera; family Cimicidae; genus Cimex; species Cimex lectularius. The sequence goes on from NW_019392993.1 coordinate 529,966, forward strand.
CTTCAGCTTGATACGCCGCTACTCTACCACTTGAGCTATCGTGTCTTTGATCCACTCGGGCACCAACTTCCCACCTCAGCCTATCCTACGAATATAAAAAATGGCAAAAAGGAAGGAAAATATAATGGATTTAATAAGCAAAATGAAGTATATCTTCACTAAAGCTCTCCGTGGCCATTCCATTTTTCGCCGAGAATCGAATCCTGATTACACGATATTTGAAAAATGGCAAAACGGAGGGAAAATTCGAAAGGTAGTTTGAGGTGGGAAATTTGTGTCCGAGTGGATCGAAGTCACGATAGCTCAAGTGGTATAGTAGCGGCGTATCTAGCAGAAGGTCGTGGGTTCGAATCTTGCTCGTGACACTTTTTCATTTCAACCAATACCATACATAATGATTAATTATATTCGATGATACTGATTCTACTGAGATGAGATTATTGCTAGTGAAAAAATATTATTACCATTAAACCATAACGTTTTCAAAAACACAACATTTTATACCAGTGACCACTTTCGTTTTTTTATTAAAATTTTTACTTTAATAAAAAAATGCATTAATTTTAAATTAAAAATCAATGTTAAGGCCATTTTTAACGAAAACACTCAGTTAATTCGTCGAACTTTCAAAGAATGTATCCCCTTCATCAGTAATTTAAAGTTATTTTATTCATTACTCAATATAATTATAATCATTCGTTTAAAAAAATTATTTACTTAAAATTAACTTTTCAAGTAAGTTGATTGAGTTGGTGCATAATTAATTGGAATTAAGGTATTTACCTTAATTAATAGGAAATACTTGCACCAACTCAGTCAACTTACGTGAAAAGTTCATTTTAAGTAAATAATAATTAATTCACGATAATATCAGTTTTCATTCCACTAGCTCTAGCACATCAGGGAATAATGAATTTGGCCAAAACTCAAATGCTTTTAGCTACTCATTTTAATATTGTCATGACACGAATTCGAATAAACGTGAACAATTTATTTTTGATATACTGTCTTAGGTGAAAGTGTTGAAAGATGCAGAATGTTTCATACCACTGAAGCAATTATTGTCCTACATGAAATAATTTTTTTAACAATTAGGCGTTTTAACATTAAACTTGAGAACAAAATGCACTTGTTTAGTTTTATATACGAAAAATAATTTTCCAACAATAGGAAATGTTTACATAAAAATAGCATTTATTTGTACGGATCATCGAAAAAATCCAATATCATGAAAACGTGCAGTGGTCGATACATTTAATGAACACTTGTCCCTTTTTATAATGAACACGGGGTAAACACTCGAAATCAGTCAGAGTCCAATCACTTGAGAAAATTCATTCGTTTATTTGACGAAAGTGAATTCCAATCTGATTTCTCTGGCGATGAAATTTGAAAAGAAAATTTGATTTAACCAATTCTGTGACGAGTGTAAATAATAATTACTTGAATGTTTTTTTATTAGTGGGTATCTCAGCTAAGTCTATGTTAATTATGTTTGATTTTACAATCACCCACTTCTATTCTTTATTGAGATCAACAATAAAATTTACCATGTTGATCAAAGATCAGATAAACAATGTTTAAAACGTTACACGTATTAGAAAGTTTAAATATAATAATATTAAATATTTAAAACCGAATAATAGCGTGATCATTATTGCATTCGGATTACAAAGGATAAGAAATATGATTAATCTAATCGACACCACTTAATAAAAAGTTCCAATCAGCATGTAAAATTTAGTAGATTTTTTATTTTATTTGTGATATTAAATTTATTTTATTAATTTTAAAGTTAATTTCAAGTATAACAAACCTACATATAAATAGAAAATAACTGTTAATAACTTTTTCTACTTTTAATGAAGAAAATCTTTCGAAAAAACAAGAAAATCTGGGAAAATAATAATGAGGTTTGTGTACAAGCAACCACATTAACATACTATTAATGATTGTTTTAATATTTTATAATAGATTTTGGTTTTGTTGAACTATTTAAAAAATGCAAGTGTAATTATTATAATTTTTAAATTAGATGGTAGAAATGTGATTAATTATTCAACTTACGAAAGGTGGTGAGTAATTTTTGTTCCCACCCTAACTTAAGTTGTTTCGACATTAAATTTTTAAATAGCCCGTTGGGGGAGCTTTCTCCAAATATTCCAAAATTGTAACATTATGAACATAACGAAAATCGCCATTGGCCAAATACCTTTGTAACAATCACGATAACAGTTCCCTAAGGAATTGTCAATTCTGTGTCCGGTTTGTTTCTCTCGGATGTCCTCAGGTGGAAAAATCGCACAGTGATCCTCGAGGCTCGTCTTGACGAGAATAAGAGCGGGACTGTATTATGTCTGAAGTGTCGTAACGTCATTTCGCTTGTTTTATATTCTTAAGTCGGCCACCCTAGCTCTCCCACCACAGCCCACTTCTTCAATACGCTGATGGAACGGCGTCTTCATCATGCGAGGCAGATTCATTCCATTCATGTCGATTTGTTTACTTTGTGACACTGATAAAACGTCTTGAATGGTATTGAACATACGAGCACGAAAACAAAAATCGATAAAATCCTAACTTTAAGCTACATTTCAGTACATGTAATGATTTCCAAGTAATCTTAGTTAAGGACGCAAGATTTAAACTACCCAAATAAAAAGTATAAAATAGAATAGAATCATTTATTGTCGTATTATACATTGTACGTAAACACGTCGAGTTACAAGTAAATCAATACAATTAAACTTAAAAGAATAATTACAAAATTATCTTAATAAGGTATCATGGACTTGAAGAACTAAAAAATTCATTTCCATACCATTTTCTCTGCAAATATACCTTTAAAGCCTTTTTAAAACACGATAAACCAATAAAAATGCAAGTCCCTATGTGGGGAACCTATTTATTAGACCATCTACTAATATTATGACCTGATGTAAAATCATTATTGGAGGGAGTATTGTAAGTATAAATTGTCAAATCACTAGTTAAAAACATTTCATTTTTTTAAATGAAAATGGCAATTCTATAAATGAATAGGCAAGTTAGTTTCATTATTTTGTTATTTACAAAAAGCTGATGGCTCACAATTCGACCATTTTTTTATTTTATTTTATTTATTTATTTATTTTTTTTTTTTGGGGGGGGGGAGGTCTAATGATTTTAATAGCGGCAGTACTATTTCCCAAAAAATCAGGGCATAGGAGTGATTTAAAATTACATGTGTTCAGTTGTATGAGTGTGTCTCGTAGAATTCTAGAAAAAACTTTTTGAAAAATCAATTATATTTTAGATAAACCTAAAAAAATATTATTCTAATCTAGACAACAGTTTTGTCGTAAACAAAGCCAAAATAAAGGTTTAATTTTAATTGACCAAAGACAGTCAAGTTAACACACAAATATAGTTGTAGTAACAATAAAAACATTTTTAACTGTATTTGTTATTTGACAAATTAATTTTCACAAAATTCTAATACTCAATCTTTAAATAATTCCATGGAAAATTCTTAGTTAAAAGTATTTATAACTGCACATAAAAAAATGGACATTTGTTCTATATTTTTAATGCTTATGCTATTTTACAATTGGTTTATGATTTTTTTTTCTTCTCAGAATCGGTTATTTATTCAAGACACTTGGACTTATTAATTTTCACAAAATTCTAATAGTCAATCTTTAAACAATTCCTTGGAAAATGCTTAGTTAAAAGTATTTATAACTGCACATACAAAATGGACATTTTTCTTTTTCAGTATCGGTTATTGATTCAAGACTTTGTGATAATTAATTTTCACAAAATTTTAATAGTCAATCTTTAAACAATTCCATGGAAAATTCTTAGTTAAAAGTATTTCTAACTGCACATTAAAAACGGACATTTTTTTTAGTATCGGTTATTGATTCAAGACTCTTTGGGTTAATTAATTTTCACAAAATTCTAGTAGTCAATCTATAAATAATTCAATGGAAAATTCTTAGTTAAAAGTATTTATAACTGCACATAAAAAATGGACATTTGTTCTGTTTTTTCATGCTTATGCTATTTTACAATTGGTTTATGATTTTTTTCTTTTTAGTATCGGTTATTGATTCAAGGCTCTTTGGACTATATTTTTTTTAAATCTTGCCTTTTTTACTCACTAATTAAATTATTTTCTGCAATTCTGCAAAAAATTCCATTGTTAACAGAACCCTGAATTCTTTCAGATCGTGTTCATACCGAGGAGTATATTTTACCGTCTAGGATAATTCGATAAGTCGTGAATCAGCAAATCGTAAGATAATCAATCATGTAGAAAAAAAATTCATAGAGATAATCAGAAAAATTATTTAGGAAATAAAGTAAACAAAATTCAGTTTAGTAAAACGTGAGAAAACGCGCCAAAATAATAGAACATTCGACAATTTTTTAAAATCTAAAGAATAGATGTAGGTTTTTAAGTTAGGGGTCGTCATTGGGCGCGGTGTTCATGACTGTAAGGTAAAGGTCCCGGGTTCGAATCCTGCGGCCCTGCATTCGAACCCGGCATACTTACAAATGCTTTTTTTCAAACCCCGAGGGTTCATATTCCTACAACTTCGTAGATGAAATATTATCGTTAAAAAAATATTAAATTTTATTATTTCGATTTTCATCTTACAATAACAATACTAGTGAAAAGACTTTCTTGGATGAAAGTAGGTAGAAATTTTATTCATGTAAAATGTTTCTAATTCAACAGGCTGATTTTTATAAAAAATCATCACCGACCAACTTTAATCTAGGTTATGGTACACGTAATTATACTGTAATGGTGATATTAATAAAACATACATACGCGCTATGAAGCTCTCACTGCAACCTGGTGTAAATTCCAACAGAACATACATTTTTAAATTTTTCTACAAGTGTTAAATCAGTCTGGCTTTACAAAGAATTAGTCCTTAAGACTTGAAGTTAGTGATGAAAAAGGACTTTGTGAAGGAACAAAAAAAGGAAGAATTAACCTCTTCTTTTTATAAAAAGTTTATTGAGCCCATTCGTTACAAAAATAGGCCCAGCAGAGGTAATTCTGAATTAATTTTTTTTTACGGCTAACAGTTTTCCCTTTTAGTCGGAAATCCCTGTTTGTTTTGGCTTATACGGCGAGCTGTGATGATAAACGGATTTTTTTTGTCACAGCTTCAAGGTTGCCTCCGACAGGGAAACTATTTCGAAAAGGACCTCGTTTATCAAGGAAAATGGAAAAACATACATGTTAGTTGTATTAAAGTGGCTATCCTTCAGAATTAATGTAGATGTTCAAAAAACACGTCTGTTGTCCACAACCTTCTATATTATGTATATTTTTGTTTAATTGATTAATTTTTTTAATTGAATACTTTAGTAATTAGAATGCTATTTTGGTAAGAAAAAAAGTTTAATTGCTTTGCTGGATAAATTGATTTTCACTACAACAGCGATTCTTCACTGATCGGAATCTTTCTACACTTTTTTCGAGTTTTCGAGTTAAGACTACTGCAAGAAATACCATCAACGATGCTAGGTGGTGTAAATTCATGACACGCGGCAGTTCGTATAATGCCAAGGCTCATCGATAAATTCTCTAATAAATTATTTTTGTACACTCACAAAGTTAAAGTATTTGACATTTCGATTTGGTTTCGGCGTTTTCCCTCAGCTTAAGTTTTTTTCTTCGGGATTTATAATTTATTGTTGATGTTATTGTCTACCAACTATCCTTTTTACGAGCAAACTGTTAAATTTTAAAGAAAAAATTATTGTGGACAGTTCAACAACTAAACAACTAAACAAAACGCTTCGAATTTAATTTAAAATTAAATAATATAATTATTAAATCCATTGTATTTAGTGGTCTGTTGACCAAATTACTTCTTTCAATTAATTAATCTTTTTATCTAAGGTTTTGGTTGAAATGAAAAAGCTAGTGTCACGAGGAGGATTCGAACCCACGACATCGGCTAAATACGCCGCTGCACTACCACTTGAGCTATCGTGACTTCGATGCGCTCGGACACCAACTCTCCATCTCAACCGAGAACTTTTCGAATTTTCCCCTACGACCTTCGGTGGTAGAGCAGCGGCGTATTTAGCCGAAGGTAGTGGGTTCGAATCCCGCTCGTGACACTGACTTTTTTATCTCGACCAATACCTTTCGTAAAGATTAATTTACTGACTAGTTTTGATGTGATTTTTTTACGTGTTAATGATTTCATAGCCGCTTGGCTATCCGTTCTTATGAGGATTTTCTTGCCAGTTTTATAAGATTTTCTATGGCACAAGCATTGATTGTATTTCCCTTGAAAGACCTAAGCGTACTTCACTAATGAGTTTGGCAGCTCATGTTTTTGACTTGTAGAAAAACGCCTGAGCCGGTTCCTTCCGGTTTTTTGGAACCATCTGTATACCATATACTGTATACAGTTTCAGGAGAAAATACAGGTTTGATCGTGTTCTTTGACAAACGCTCAAAACTTTCATTTTATGGCAAAAATAATCAAATGCAAATGAAACAAACTCTGATTACAAACATAGAGTCTAGAAGACATAGAACTATAGAGGTTGAAAAAATCTGTCATATTACGGTTTTTATCAAAGACGATCAAACTACAAAAACATCACAGGTGTGATTAACTTTGGTACAGTGTATTAAAATAAAAGCCCTGGTGTAATATATCTATATATATGTACAACCGATTTACTTATAAAACTCTGAAGTCATAACCGAAAAATCAATTACATATAAACAATGAATCAGAATCTTATGACTGACAGAATCGGATGTTTTCTACACAAAATAATTTACAAAGAATAAACCTTAGTACATAATAAAGCGGTGAAAATTCGCCTTGAAAATATTATAGTAATTTCTAGTCTAATATCCAGGTCGACCTTAGCTAGTTTCCGTTTGTCATCGTCTTAATTCTGACAAGTCGTGTCAGGCTGTAGTCAACGCTGCCAAAGTCACAAACGTTCGACATAAAATATAACCAGCTCGTATAACAAACGGCCTAATTCCCAGTAATTTCCCCAACTGAAAACAAACACGAGCTCGTCACACACAACCTGGTTGACATTAGCTTAAGAGCAACAATAAAACTTCACATTTGTTGTTGTTGATCTACGGTTTTTTTAATCTTTTAAAAGAAAATCAATTCACAGTACAGTTAATCGAAGAAACGATATTCCAATTCAACAAAACAGAAAACCACTTGTGGGGGCCTCATAAAAAGTGGTGGAAAAGTACAACGTATAATTAACTGTTAAACATATTATTATCAACTGTTATCAGTATCCACTTTCGTCAGAATAGTGCGTGTAGGTTAATTATTTAAGCCAATGATATTTGTTTGTTAAGACAGATTATTTTCATTATTAATTAACGTAGAAAAACCTTTAATTGTTTATTAAATGTAAATAAACATTATCAAATATATTATATTATCTTTGTTATTTATATTTTGTAGAAATGCAGAAAAATTTAACGAAGTTGTCTTCTAGTAGTTTATCTTTAACGGTAATTCGTAATAGTCGACTTTATCGGCAGAACCTAGGTTTCAAGGTTCCTTTTGTTAACGGTTTTTGCTTGAAATGTATCGAAAATTGCCGTTACCGTTTCACTTTCCGCTACGGCGGATTTTCTTACTGGTTTTTAATGTAAATTTTTTCCGCATATCTCCATATGTAATCAAATTTATTTACTATATCTACAGGCTTTACAATAAATCTTTATTTCGATGTCCTATTGAAGGCGAGGAACTTCGGCCACTAATGAAATCGAGAGTATCCTGATAAAAATGTTCAATAAATAATCAAACGTTTATCACGTAAAAAGTCTTTTGTTTGTTTCTGCTAGCTAGTTAGCTAAAATTGGCCTTATACTCTATTTTATGTTCGTAACCCAAAGTAAAATTGAGAAAAAAGGATATTCCTAATATCTTATATGAAAAATGGCAAAAAGGAGGGAAAATTTGAAAAGTTGTCGGTTAAGTTGGGGAGTTGGTGTCCGAGCGGATCGAATTCACGATAGTAGCTCAAGTGGTAGTGCAGCGGCGTATTTAGTTCGAAGCCTCCTCGTGACACTTGCTTTTTCATTTCAGCCAAAACCTTACATAAAAAGATTAATTAATTGAAAGAAGTAATTTGGTCAATAGACCACTAAATATAATGGATATTCTTAATATTTAAACTTTTACCTAGGTTTCAAAACTTTAATCCAAATCACCTTCAACATGCACTACACATTTGATACAACACTTGATTTATTATAAAAATGACTTATTTTTTAACTTTTCCCAGTTTACATAATTAGTTCAAACTCACCTACAGAAAACAAGGATTACAAATACTTTAAAATGAAAGAAGGAACAGACATCATGTCCTAAATCTTTTATTTGCGCTTTGACTTAGTTATTATCTGAGTTATGATCCAAAGAAAGGTTGAATTTATATAATGACAAATACGATTAAATTTGTCTAATCTTACTGAACTTAGATCAAAATTTTTATATTCACGGTTGGTGTTAAAATGTTTAAACTCATAAAAACCTAAAATCACCTTCCTCAGGAAAGACAGCTTCAGGGCTTTGAATGGATTATCACGAATAACAAACATCATAAGAAAACCCCAGGCTTTACAAAAGCTGCTAAGATATTTTTTTCTTCGTAGATGGAGAATAACGATTAGCATTGACGAAGCTCAACCATTTGCCCGCCGCGCTCCCCCAACGCACCCTAATTGTAGTTCAATGTAAACATGCATTTTAAAAATAAACTAATTAAAATTATGCAAGCTTTGATAAAAAGTTTCCTTTAGTGTTGGTTTTATAGTCCATTTTTCCCAACAGAAACGAAATCCATGTTAAAATTTAAGTTTAATTTGTATATTTAAGTAAGAAATGAATTTCTAAACTGGTACTCCAAGCAAATATGTAAATATTGTATCAGGACTTAAAAATAAAAAAAAGCAAAATAAATTATTATTACCAGACTATAGGAGCTAGAATCATACTCTCTTTTTAAGTTCTTTACTAAATTCTTCTTTTTAAAAGATTTTTTAAGTTTTGCCTGTTTAACCGGCTGTAAATACAAATCCTATATACTTTTTTTGGTAGTTGTATATACAATTTCATTTTCTCTTTTATATAACCGAAAATGGAAGTTTTTTTGAGTAGTTATTTTTGTACTGTTTTGTTTTTTTTTAGGTTTTTTGTAGTTTTTTTTATATTTAATGATATCTATAAACAAACGTACGTCTGACGTAATTACTACCTATGCTCCCTAATAAAAACTGTAAGGACATAGCAAATTTATGTTATATAAACTCTGTTCTGTGATATATTCTTAACATTATTTTTCTATTTATTCGTGTAAAGTCTTTGTACTGATAAACATAAAAACTGTTTATCCTAAATGGATTAACAAGACAATGTCACTAAACTGTCTATATCACTGTCATCAAACTGTCTATCAGTTTATATCGAAGTTCTAGGGAGTTATATTTTTGATAAATTTTTATGTTCAGTCAAGTGTATTTATTGCACTTTTTATTAATCATAATGTCTAAAGTGCGCTATGATAAACATTTGTATTATACGGATCAAGATGGATCTCTTATAGTATTTGGTATAAAATCTAAAAACAAAATTGTGATGAATCGAATTAAAGTAGGGTTGTCGATCTAGTTGAACAATACTGGATCCTGTGCGACAGGTCTTGTGACAATAAATCAGATGTAATTATGGCTGATGAAATTAACCCTAAGACGATAACTTGAAACTTACCGAGTCGAAGTATGCAACAAATGTATTAGATTTTATGAAAATATTTTAATTTCCAGACGCTGACACATAAAATGTTTCAGCATTAAAGTAAACTTTTCGTGTCCCATCTCCTTCAACTTATTATATAGCTGTGTATGTTTTTATTTTGTTTTACGTTTGTTTTGTTTTCCCCCGCAGTTGGCGTCGTTCCAGCTCGAAACTTTCCTTCTCCCTTGCTACAGTCAGACGCCCCAGATCCATTACCACTTGCGACATCGCACATCTCTTGCAGCACCCGATCGCCCTTGGGCCAGACCACTCGGACTTGTCCGAAGAGAAGAAAAAATTAATTATTTATCGGGGGCCGATGGAAAAGCCAGGTACGTTGCGAAATATTGATTCGGCTGTGTTTAAAAAACGCCTGGTTTATATGTAATGAGTTCAATTCGCAACCGAGCGTGAAGTTGAAAGCAAAGTTGTGATTACTATAATTTTATATTAAAAATAAGATATAAGATGCTTATTGTACTTGGCATTAGACAATGCTTGAATATATTTAGCTTTTTTCTTAAACTGCTGTAATTTATTTTATCACAAATAACATTTCATCTTCAATTGATCTTGAAAAGCATTACACTCGTCCATCAGAAGCAAATGCAATTCAATTTGTTTATCTCATTTCAATCCAATTTTGGTTTTCCCCATAGAAATTTATAGTCTGAGTGTAAGAAATTTGAATAATTTGGTTGTCCTTCGATTCATTTTTCTTGACAACCTCCGGAGGGCTCTCTTTGGTGGTTGTAGTGGATAGTGGTTCTTATTGAACCCAGTTTGTATTAGTAGATGGAAAGCTTATCTTCAATGCCCGTTAAACTTCGAACGGACATATCCACGAATAAACTGATAAACGAACAACTACGTCGAAAATAGGAAATGACAAAGAGCGTCTTCTTTCTGTTAGATTTCCGTGCAGGCGTGCCGACCTAGATCTAAAATCTTTCGTCTCGCTCACTTTTTCGTCGCGCTAATCGTCGGTATGTTTACAAAATAATTCAGGCAGTCACATAACTAGCTGCTGACTGTTTTCCTCCATTTTGAAAAATATCTGAGGATGTGAGGATATTGCAATTATGAAACCGGAATGAAACAAACCATTACCTACTGTTTCCCAACTGTTTTTTTCCTATTTAATCCTTCTTTATTTTTAAATGATGACTGAGAAGAAGCTATAGTAAAAATGAGTCAAGATACATATTTTAAATGTTTCGCACAACAGTCAATCCGAAGTTTAAACATTTCAGAGCACATTTTAAATATTGAACTAGAAATGATAAAGATTTACATGATTGACTTTGATTTTTTAACTATTGTGTACGTCCCTAAGCAACCTTGTATCTCAAGGCTCGGTACTGAGCCCTTTCATTTCCATTTTTCTTGACGTTCCACTTAAAGCAAAAATAAAAATCATTTCAACCGAACTAGCTTCGACGCAATGTATTTAGACAATTTTGAAGAATAAATGAGCTTCTATCTGTAAAATGTTTTGAATTATAAACTCATAATAATTGTAATCTGTAGATCATATTCCAATGAAAACATTAATCAAAAATGATTTTTGTTTTTGTCTAAAATCCTTCAGCTAACATGAACCTAATGAATTTTTATTTCGATTCCTGAAACTAAGTTGAAAATGGCGGAATGTCAACCTTTAAAAAACCGGATTCTCGCTTTTTCCCCCCTGGTTCACTAATCTTTCAAATTTTCCCCCAAAATAACAAAGCTTATTCATTTCATTTACTTTTACCCAATCTACTTTTTGAAATATCGCACTTTCTGTCAAACCGACCATCGCCCTATTGAAAATATAATTAGTTTGTATTCAAAATTGCATTACTTTTTTGTCAAAATTGTCAACGATTCGCCTTCAGAATTATGCAAAGCGGATATTCTTATGTAAACATTGTAGCGGAAATGGCTGGAACGATCGACCACCAAACTTACAAGTATCTACTATCTACTTATCATTCTTGTGTGGCCTGAGTTTAAGCCCATATTGGTCCTCTTCAAAGCAGTTATTATCATCATATCATTATATCACTTCTCCTGCAAAAGGACTGATAAACAACTATTTACACAGCATAAATAAATAAAGCCCTGAGAGGCCATTCGCCTGTCCTTCCCACTTGTTTATAACTTTTGCGGGAGGCTAATTGTTACTTTGCCCAATTAACCAAGTTTATTTGCCTCAGTTTGACATCGTTTCCTTTCAAAATTCGAAAAAATGCGGATTACAGTTGTTTATTAAAACGACGATAAATTGTAATCTTTAGCTTTTGTGCGCAATTTCACATTGTTTCCTTTGGGATTATCCAAATGAATTGTTTTTCCTTGTAGATCTGTTATTGACCGCCTTCAAAAATAAACCTGGGCGTTATTTGGCTAAATGATCGAATGACTATGAAATCGTCATGACCGTCGTTTTGACAATATTTCAGTTTTCATTTTATTGTTATACAGTATTGAAATTGTATAAAACAATTGTGATTATTAATATTACTGTGATTATTAATTAAAACTAATTGAGAGATATAAATTTAGAGTGTTCTATTTTTAGACGTTTTTAACATATAAAAACAATCTAGCAGATTATTTAAAGTTAATTTATTGAATTAGGATTTTTTATATAGTTCGCTTCCTCGACGGTTGATTTATTTTATAAATTTATTTGGTGTTTAAATGGTAATTGTTTTTTTACGAGGGTTCACAACAGCAGAGGTCATATAAACCCTCAGGGTGCCGGTGTTTTTGAAAAAAAAAGCTCATTTGTAAGTATGTCGGGTTGGAATGCAGGGGCACTGGATTTGAACCCGGGACCTTTAACTTACAGTGATGAGCGCCGTGATAACGCCTACCGTTGCAGCCACCGAAGGCCCTAAAACAACTTATCACTTCTGTTTTCACAATAAAACGATTCTTTTAAATTTTAACAGAATGAACGAAATTATCGTCGATTTCTGTAATTCCTCCCAGCCAAAAACATAAAATCGCTGTTTAAAAAAAATCAAAAATCTTTCCAGTGATGAGGTTTTCATTCGAAAAATATTCTTTCTAAATTCTTTGCCTTTTAGCCAATAAAAAAAAAATCAATTGTTCCGCATTGCTGAGAACTGCATCGCATCCAGAAATGGTACGTTTTACATGATATTGAAGCTTATCGTTTGAGTCATGGTGAGTTGTTTGTTTTTCGTTTTAAACCTAGGAAATGTTTATAGAAAATTTACAGTAATCTTTTGCAACATCATTCACGACTAAATGACATAAAGTAAAATGTTTAGGGAAATAAATCGTACAGTATTCTTTGATTACAATAAAGCCTTCTGCAAAGTTTAACACACGAGAGTCAGATTCAAAATAAAAATCTCAGGGATGTTATACTTTTATGACATACTGAATTTATTTCTAGCCGATGGGGAAATGGACCAGCTATCTGGATTAACATCGATGGAACTGTTCGCCGACGACACCAGAGCGAGAAAATAGGCATATCCGGGAAAATGGCACAGGAACTGTTCGTCGTTAATGAATAACGATTGAACAGTGTCGCTAAACGAGAAAAGGTCGTTATTTCAAGTGTTTATACAAGTTCTATCCGGCCAATGTCATCTTCCTGAGGAGCTAGCTTGGGTGAAAAGTGATGATGGAGTGAAGTGTGTATATCATACTTCGATGAATTACATCAATAATTATTTATACGACTACAACAGAATTTCAAGGTTGCGACAGCTAACGGTCCGTCATGCCATACACGGCAATCCTTCATAATGCTTATGAAGTATCGGGAGGAGTATCCTCACTTTACATTATAAAAAAGCTTCAAATATTTAGGACAAAGTGATGCAATAAAGGTTTGTACAGAATCGCCCAGTTTACAGATACGTCAAGGCAACACCAGATTTCCACCTGGGTCAGAGGTCGTCATTACTCCGGTAAAACCCAAGGTTACTTCAAAACATATTTTTAATATGAAGACAGTCTTATGACATATTTTTGTATTTTCACTGTTCAGCTTGCATACCAAAGAGAAAAATCTCACAATATTTAAGGCAGTTATTTAGTTTACATCAATTGTACTGTAAAAATGCTGGGGAAGCCGAAACATTCATCATACTAAGGCAGAGATTGTTGAAAAGTTTTTAAAATTTAATAAATAATATAACGAATTTATCGTTTTGAAGTAAGTAATTCTGGTGCAAAACTGTCAGAACTCGTTCAGTGTTAGAGGTTTTGTTTTAAACCAAATAAGGTGAATATTTAGTATTCTTTGGTGGTAGAGGTTCGGGCCCTAGTTCCTTCTTCAATTTTCGGACAATCTAAATTGTCCACCGGCCTGAAAACGACACGGAAAGAGTTAACGAGAGAATTCGGGAGTCGGCGACCTTGCCGTTCTGCATTCTCGGTTCCGTCTACCTTGATCCCTGTCGTGTGTTGTGCAAGTTTTCCCTTCCCGGCTCCGATCCTGGCTGATGTAATTTACGCTTCCTGCTCAGAGACGACAACGCCTTCTAGGTACTTTTGAGAACGAGAAGTCTTCTTCAGAAGTCGAAAAATTGAAGGAGTCGTTTTTCACCATTCGGTAGGTTCAGGGTCAGACAATCGTAGCAAGGACGCGTCTTTTGAAAAGGACCTCTCTTGTGCACCCCTTCAGGATAAAACGGCGTTGGAGGTATACAGTGAGGAGTGACACAAAACACCCCTCGTCAGCCAAGAGCAAAAAATATCTTTTAACCTTGTCTTTAAAAAAAAAAAAAAAATATATATATATATATATGCACATAAATAAAAGTTATAAACAATAAAAACATCACTTTATATTTTAAAAAAAATCACCGTATTCACAGTGCATATTATTTCAGTCAGATTATTTCTGAAATTGGATTTATTTAAATCTACGAAAAATGTCCCAATTATACACGTGGTCTTTCCTCTTTTGGCTTTGCTATATTTTTTATCAGGGAAATTGCCAGCGCTCAAGGTCTCCATTAATTTACAATTTCCTGATGTAGCGTTTCGAAGGTTTTCCTATCTTTTGTTTAGATGAAATTTATAGCTAAGTTTGAAGTTTCTAACGCCGACTTGGAAATGTACATGTTTCGACGAACCAAAAGTGCCTAGAAGAAATGAAAAACTTCGGGATAATTCAATTATTAAAGGTTTTAAATTAATATAGTAATGGATCACTTCCACTTTGGTAAAAATTGAGGAAGTGGTGGATAAACCATCCTGATAAATTATCTAAGGGTTGTCTCACTGAAGATGGCTTTTTGGCATTCGTAAAAAAGTAGGAAGACCCAGTAAATGAAAAGAGACGCAACTCATAGCATAAATATGCTTGCTATTCCCGTTATCTTTTGAAAAATTAAATTGAGACCTTTGTTCATTATTTATTAACCATTAATATAAAAAATCGTATTTCTCTAAATGACGTTAAAGCATAAAATAGTGATTTGGTTTATGTTTATTATTTCTTAATTCTTTGACGAAAAAATCAATTTTTTTACCATTAATCATTGTAAGTTTGGAGTAATTTTATAAAACATGAATCATTTAAATATTTAAAAAAGCTCATATGTAAAGTATACTCGTTTAATCAACAAAAAGTATAAAGAAATGAACATTTCGTTAAATATATTGATACTATTAAAATCTAATAATAATAAAGAGCCGCAAAACAAATGTGAAAAAGTACTCAGATTAGTGAAAGGTTGAGGTTTCGTAATTTTCCTTTAATGGCCATAAACAACTCTTTTATAAAATCAGGGCGTTTTGCAATATATTGAAGGTCAAATCGACAATATTTTTAAGCACCCCTTACCCAACATATTACTAATTCAATTTGTTGGTTTATGTGTTTTTTTAAACTCAGGTTTACCATTATCAAATGCTAATTGAAACTAGACACAGATCATTAATGAATCATTCAATCAATTAATTAACAAAATCAATTAAATTCTGTTTTATTTCACGTAGTTGGTCCTTAAATTCAGAAAAAAAATTCTATTTAGGCAAGTGTTCTTTAACTCTAGTTTTAATTTCTATACCGCTTTGTTATTTTTATTTAATATCACTATCATTATGATTAAGTTTGTAAGCTCCGAACTTTGTAAAGTTGTCAACCTTGTGTTTAAGTTTTGAGAGGTTGTCTCTAAGTGAACGCGAACCTCTAAAAGCTACTCTAAAACTTCTCGTTCACGAATTTACTACTTTTTCTGATAGTTCATCAATGTGTGGCAAGCAACCTAAAGATTCATTTTTGGTGGAGTGGCTGAGCCCTATTGTCGCGTATTTTAAAGTTAATCCTTTTTATTAGCAACTATCGATAAATATATGTTGATATCCATTGTTTTTAGCCAAGGTTTTAATTGTTTGTAATTCTTTGTTATAATTAGCAGGTGTTAATGGATGTTTCAGCATACGGTCTATGAGAATAATCTGTTGGTAATAATGTCTGTAGTTGTGGGTCTATAATAACTACAACCTAATGCCTACAATACCTAATTAAGTTATTTATTATGAATAGTTTTAAGTCTAAAAAGTTTAAACTACCATGTTTATTCATTTGAAATGTTAAATTTTTATTAGGGCGTTAGGAATTAATTAACTGGAGGAATTTTTTAGATCTTCTAGTGTTCCCGACCATATACATAAAATATCGTTACCAAAAAAGGACAGATTTAATTAATTTTTTATTATATTTGAAAAGAAATTTTTCAAAGTTACCCATGAATATTTCGGCTTCTCATAAAATGTATTATTAAAATTACAATAATTAGATAGTAGACATATATTTAAGAGGTCTGTTATATAATTTTTTAACAAATTCGTTAATTCAGTTCTCCATAAGTTTTTATTTTATTAGTTAAGCGTATTCTTTAACAGAGATATTTAAATAAATTAGTAACATCAAATGACACTAAAACATAGTTGTTTGTACATTTATGATTTTTAACTGCTGTTTAAATGTTGTTAAGAATTCAATTAATTAAGGTTTTAGTTGAGATAAAAAAGTCAGTGTCACGAGCGGGATTCGAACCACGACCTTCGGCTTGATACGCTGCTACTCTACCACTTGAGCTATCGTGACTTCAATCCCCTCGGGCACCAACTTCCCATCTCAACCGCACCTTTTTGAATTTTCCCTCCTTTTTGCCATTTTTCAATGGGTTGTTAAGAATTGTTGATACCGAATGTAGGTTTGAAATTGGTGCGATTTTTAAATATTTTTATTGTTATCGTTTGTGGTATGGAGAATTATAAAAGGGCGTTATTGGTCCCCCGATAGATATTAAACATACAGGACAAAACGGCAAATAAATTAAAACAAGAGTTAATGTTTGGCTAAATTGTCACTGGCTTAAATCGGACAAATTTTCAGAATTAAGTTCATTATGAGAAGTGTACTAACAAGAACGACCGGCGATATTATCAAAAGGGTATCTTCCGAGGTCTTTAGAGGCTCATTGTTCAAATTGTTTCTTTTATCCAGTTCTGGAATCTGGTTTGTCAATTGGAAACCACCGCGGACAGGAGAGGAGAAAAAAAGCCATATCCAGATTTCTAATCGGCCAGGGTAATTTTCCATTACAAAAGAGTGACGTTTAACACCATTACGAGTCAGGGCCCATTATTTTAATTTAATGTAGGCTACGTGCTTCTTTGTCCGCCCCGGAACTTATAAATCTGAAAATTGCCCAACAGTCGATCAGCGTCCAGATAAAGAAATTAAAGAATGGAAATTACTCTAAAATTCAAAGATTAAAATGCAAAGAATTCCATTTTCAAGGAGTGCCCCTAACCCATGCCTTTAATTATATTTGTTCTATATGTCGACAAGTATATATCAAGGACTGTCAAGATGGGGACAAATAGTCTTGACATGTTTCAATTGCATATTTTACCAATCATTACGATGCTACTTTCAACAAGAAGATCCTCGAGAGCTTATCTAATTAATATAAGCTTCTTTGTTTTGTTCTTACACCACTTCAATATTTTAATAAGCCGAGTTAAGCGCAGGCGGGGATTTGATCTTGGTCCCGTTATGGTTGAGTGAAGGTTGCCATTTTCTAAAAACAACACAAGCTCCCCTCTCGGGAAAAGAATTGTTCAAATTTTCCGAAACAGTGTAATAAAGATGGCCACGAAGGATAAATTAAGGCCGAAAAAAGTTCGAACACTGATGATTTCAACAATTTACGGATAGTCACGAATGCATTTGGATGAAGTACTTGGTCTTAAGGAACCAATCGGTAAAAATCCAGCTTAAATTGGAAGTTTACAGTAGAATTATTTTCTGATATATACGTTTGTAACAGCTTACAAAATCTGATCGTCGTTTTGAAAATAACTAAAAGGGTTTTATTTTGATAATATGCATCGCATATGGCATATGCACATGTCTTTCGCCTGATATGTCAAAACCTCAAAACCGGTAAAATGTCAAAGGTAAAAACAAAATTATTAATATTAATAATTTTATAAATATTAAGAATAAGTTGTCTTCTAGCAATCTATAATGCTTGTAAATTTTGCTTTAGCACGTGGTCCAATAATTCCTGAAAGGTTTTCATCCCTTCTGCAGTTCATTTTTCTTAAGAAAATAAAATTTTAGACTATATTTATGCTAGAAGATAAATCCCTTTGAAAAATTAACTTAGTCATTTTTTAATTATTTTAATAATTCATACTAATATAATTAAAATGTACAATTACTTGTAATTTTTAAACACGTGCACGGTAGTCAGTAGAAAAATAAAAAAAGTGCCTATTCAAAAAAAAAAAAAAAAAAAAAAAAAACTGTGTCAAAGATAACACATTTCACGTGCCCATTGCGGATTTGTCGAAGTAAACGTTCACTTTCACTTTACCTTTCCGTTGAAGTCGGTTGGACTGCAAGCTGTTGACTGAAGCCACAGTGCGCAGGCGATCCGTGCCAGACTTGGTTCGGATTTAGTGGGGGCCGAAGGACCTACATCCCACCCCAGGAAAGACGCCGATGAATTGGAGGTCCTTCGCGAAGAAGTTTCGACGTCGGCCTTGACCCGGAATCGCAGGGCTGGACTTAATCCCTGCATGTGGTGCTTTCATCGTACAAGCCCGAGTCTTCCTAAGGAAAGGAGAGTGAAGCGGGACAAGAAACAAATCATTTCGTCCATATTCTTTTATTCGAATGTCTTCCTATACAAAAGGACTCTTGAGTATGAATGACTCTTTCAAATAAAATTCATTCTAATTAAAATTCTGTTTTTTTGTCATTTTAAAAATAAATGTTACTGTTTAACGGGAACAATCGTCTCAACTCTTCTTAACGAATGTCATCGATATACAAGCACTGGATTGGTGCAAAATTAATGCAGGTTTTGAAAACTTGTTTAATTTCATTTTTTTTAAATGTGTCAGTAGAGCAAAGCTAAATCCTCAAATCTAATTTATGGATTATAATAAATACTTTTAACTATTATCTTTTATTCAAAACATTTTAGTTTACTTCTATCAATTAATTATTCTTTGTATGTAAGGTCTTGGTCGAAATGAAAAGAATAATTAATTGAAAGAAATAATTTGGTCAATCAGACCGCTAAACAAAGTAGATTTTAGTTTACATTGAATCTTATAAGAGTGACAACCAACTCAATTAAATATGTCTAAAAATCACGACAATTTTTAATTAATTGACTTTCTTTTTTTTAATTTAATGTTGTAATTTGCAACTTAAATTTTTATTAATAATGAAGCAAATATTTTTTTATTTTCAAGCAAACAAGAATTTATTTAGAAAAATTCTTATTTTGTATTTGTTTAAATTTATTAATTCAATAAAATTTTGTATTTCGGATTGTATTATTTAGAAATGTAAATAGTTCATTTGCCGAATAAATAGTTAGAGGGATGAAAATAAAGAAGAAAAAAGAAAAAAAATAAGAAAAAAAGAAAAAAGGAAAAGACAAGAAAAGAAAATATTTTGTTTCTTTTTGTATGATTGATTATTTTAGTTGAGATTTTTATATTTGATTTCGAAGAATTGAATTTGTTTGTTTATTTTTCAGAAAGGAGTATAATATTTTTTTGTAATTCGGGTTTTATTTTATTTTTATTTTTTCCTTAGACAGCAAGGATCTGCTAAATGTGTGGTGATTAGTGACCGTTAATCAATAATTATTCAGAAATCGTGAGATGTGGTCTGGTGTGATAGGTTTCAGAAAAACATTTTCTTCATCGTGCCAACGTTTCGATCTTTATTGAGATCATCTTCAGGGCCTGGGATTTACAAACATTGTTTACATTTAACAAATACATTTAATACATTCGAAACGTTGGCACGATAAAGAAAATGTTTTTCTGAAACCTATCACACCAGACCGCATCTCACGATTTCTGAATAATGATCTGCTAAATATTTTTTTTTTACTATCGTCCCGCTCGGCACCTTTCTGAATAAAAGATAACTTCATTACAACTAGATTTTCGTCAAATTTATTAGTACGAATTCAACCATGGAGGAAGTGCGGCCCAAACCGCCCGTAACATAAATACAATTTTGGGGGAGGGAAGCATTAGTGAATTCACAGTTTTTTGTTGAGATGGTTTCAGAAATTTCATTTTCAATCTCACAGACGGGGAATGACGCGGTAGGCCTTCTGTTGTGGACGACGACCGACTCAAAACGTCAATTGAAAAAAATCACGTAAGACAACACGGAAAATTGGGGAAAAGCTTACTGTTGACCGCCTTTGTTCGCCTTCTGGAGAAAATTGGTAAAGTAAATAAGCTCGACAAGTGGGTACCACACGAGCTAACCGAAGCCTAATGGAATTTCCGTTTTGAAATTTGCACGTCTATTCTTCCATTTCTCGATCGAATCATCAAGTACGATGAGAATTGGATTCTGTACTATAACAGAAGTCGTATAGGTCAGTGGTTGGACGAATGGATGAAGCGCCAAAACATTTCCCCAAACCAAATCTGCACCCAAACAAGTTTAAAGTGACTGTTTGTTTGGTAGCATACTGTCAGCGTTGTTTAATATAATTTTCTGAATTATGATGAAACTATCACAGCAGGGGAAAAATGCCAATTGACCAAATGAACTGCAACGTTTTTGTCCAGTAAACCGTCCAGTAAGGGTCCGATTCTTCTTCACGTCAACGACAGGCCACATGTCGCAATGCCAACCCTGCGGAAACTTAAGGACTTTGGATATGCATAAATGCCCCCGACTTCTCGCCTGCAGACTTCCACTTTTTTAACCATTTTGATCACCTCTTGAGGGATAAAATTTTTAGAGAACGCGGTGAAGCCGGAACCGCCTTCCAAGACTTCATTGTGAGTCGAAATAAAAAATTTTATGTCAGGGGTATAAAAACGCTTTTTACAAGTTGGCAAAATGTATAAATTGTGATGGAAAATATTTCGAACTATTTTTTTAGTGAATGAATGTGTGAGTGTAATTTATTAGCTTGAAATGTACCTTATCCCCAATTACCCCGTGGAATATCGAGTACTCTGGTGTAGAGAGTAAGTATGAGACTATCATGTTTTTATCTTGTTTCTCAGTACTTGTGTTTGTTATTTTATTCACAATTGACGAAGCCATGTGATACAGACAGGCTAGCAATAGGACAAAGAAAATGCAGAGTTGGTTACGTTGTACCACCAAATATCTAAACTCAGCTGGAGAAAGAGAAGGAATTAGTAGTATTAATACGCAAGAAAGATAAGAAAAGAAATGTAAAATTAAGGAAGAGAGAGCTGGCGATGACCAATGTTGTTTGCCGGCCCTAAAACTAAAAAAACGTATATCTTTCTTTTTACTGAACTGAATCCGGTGTACGTTGACTGGTTAAAAAGTTATACAAACCTTTCAAAATTCTAATTGAGAGGGTCAAATCTAAGACACTTAAATACTTAGCGTATAAGATGGGACATACTTGTGTTGGCAGTGAAGGTCTCTCAGGTCTTCTAGGTTTTTTACACTCCAGCTGAAACCTTAGCCATAAGGAAGGTCTGGCTGGATGGAGGGTGCTTAATGGTCTCAATGATTCCCCCTGAGATTACGGGCCGCTTTTCCCTTAACATCCCTGCACGGAACTTGAGACGCCATGAGGTGTCGCGCTGCACAGGACGAATTATGGTTCATCAGGGGCTGGAGTTGCTGAATTAAACAGGAAATATTTCTGATCCCTTTAATGATTCCACGGCCATGTTCAAATTGGCTTGCAGCCCTGGGCTAAAAATAACAAAGCCATTTTTTATTGATGTTTATCTACCTCGTTTTTGTATTTAGTACATTTACCTTATCCTATTTTTGTATGTATTTATTTTAATTTGGACTGTATCCGTTATGAACAAATGCCCTTGAAACTGAAATAATAAATAATTAAATAAAAGAAATCAGTGTTTGAAACCAATATTGTCCAAAGTTGTCCTTGTTCGACATGATATATGAAGCTGCACACAAGTATTTATAAAAAATCATGTTTTAAACGTTTAAATATCATTTTTGAAAAACGTATATAAAAAGACGATCGGACTATCAAAACTAAGGTAAGAAACATCGAAAAGACCTTCTTCGAAACATAAACATCTGCAATTTCGTTTATGTAATATTCGTTCGGCCTGGTGAAATTTTGTCTATTTCTCTCTATCTGTTGATTATTGGTGGAATTCACCTTGGTTTTAGAAAGAATTCATGTGTTAGAAGTCATTGTTTTGGGCTTCAACTATTAGTTGAACAAAAGGTATCAAATTTAATCTAGTTGATTCTGATTAATTATAGTCGACATCAATAAAGGTTTATCGATATTTATAAACTTTTTTTTATAAGTTGAGTTTTTGTGGTAAAACATAGTCGGAAAGTATAAGAAAAACTACGGCTTCAAAAAACGTCAACGTTGACGATTAGTTGTTTCTTTCTCGGATGAATATGTAATATATTTACGCGTTGCAGAAACGGATGGAAGTTGTGCGCCTAAATGCGCCCCAGAAAAAGTTGCTCAACAGTTCAGCTTCGTGCAAGTCTATCCAGTTATATCGTTATAATTTGATCTTGTGTCGTTATGAATTAGATACACTGGATAATTATAAAGCGGTAACCGCAAGCGGGGAAAGAAAATTGGAATATGACATAAAATTAGTTAGACGACGTTTGAGATCAATATATAGACCGCAATATAAGCCATTTTCGTCACATTCCTAATTTTGGTTGGTTACAGCGAAATAAAAAAATATATATTTTAATTGTTTAATACAGTATACTTTTCAAAACATGTCGGAATCAAGCAAAACAATCGTTCGGCCTTTGGTTAGGCTGGTTGACAAAATTGGCACAAGCATTTGTAAAGATTATAATTAAAAATTACAACTAGAATATGCCACCACATGTCAGTGTTTGTTTGTTCAAGCTGTAAGTTCGATTTGCTATTGTGGAATTTTTATTAACTAGAAAATCAATATCATTCAAAGTATATATACTTGTGTACGTTAGGACGACAGACAGATATATTCCAATATACCACATGGTAATCAACCGTCTGCCGGGGTTGAGTAGATTATATAAGAAGGAAAAAAAGATACATGTAAAAAGAGTCAGAAAAAGAAAAAATAACCTTAAAAGAAGGGATCAAATACATAACTGAAACTAAACCGCTCAAAATGAATAGAGATATTACCAAGTTTGTGATAGTTACTTTCCCTAGCATTTTTATTTTTATTATAAATTGCATTAAAAGTTTTTACAAATTTTTATATTTTTACTTAGGAAAAATTTAATTAAGGAATTTGGAAAAATAAAATAAAAGTTTTTAATTTCATGGTTTTGTACATTGGACACAACAATTTTTTTAAACAATTAATACCGCGAATAATGTCCTCTGTTAGCTCAAACCTCTGTGCACCTGTTAGGCATATTATTACTAAGGTTGTCACTAATTTCATAAGGAATTTCACTCCATAGATGTTGCAACGCTGCACTCAATTGTTGCAGGCCAACTGGCAGCGGTTGGTGATCGAAAAGCCTTCTCTGCAACGCATCCCACTTGGTATCAATGGGATTGAGGTCTGGAGACAATGGGGGAAGGGCAGACGGGAAATTCCCAGGTTTTCTAAACATTGATGAACAACTCTGCCTTTATGAGGTCTGGGGCATTATCATCCAGAAATCGAAAATCCCTGCCCATGAGATCCCTGGTTTGAGGGATGTATTCCTCGATAATTTCTTGGACGTAACGGGCTGCGGAGAGGCTGCCTTCAACGATATGGAGTCCAGTTCGCCCTCCAGTGTAAATCTCAGACCAGATCATTAAACCGCCTCTTCCAAACTGCCGGCAGGGAGCACGAACTGGTTCATTGTACGCATCGCCTGTTCTCGGTAGACTCTTTGGAGCCTGCTTTTATTATACAGACAGAAACACGACTTATCAGTAAACATAACAGCATTCCAATTGGTGTTCTCATCTAGACGCTCGCTTCACCATATTCTACTTAGAGAAGAGGCTGTTCTTCTATCTGTGACCTTCGCCCGAACACTTGCGTATGACCTTCGTTATAAACCCGGCCTCACGGGATACGAAGGATCGATCCATCGAAGCGTATAGCGTTGAGGACGCTCAGACTACGCTGACGAAGTCCCTCGAATGCGTGAGAAGTGGCGGATGGGAGCAGATAGTGGCCGGTGTTCCAATTCCACTTTAAACAAAATCGCGGCAAGAGCGGATCCGAAGTTCTTACGCTGGAGGAGCCCCAGTACTCTGGGAAATAGAGTGGCCTTCTTTATCTAGGGAGTGCGTGGGAGACCAGGTGCATTTCTGCCACTTTGGGTAGCCCTTTACTCACGGCATACGGTTCGATGCTTAATGCGGACCCGACTACTCGGAATGCGCAAGAGGGGAGTGAGGTCCGTCTAAGCCCCTAAGGGCTGGGGCGGCTTCTACACCAACAGCTGTAACACACGCGCTGTAACCGAGGGGAGGTACGTCATCTCTCATCTTGAGAATCAAAACGTCCGGTATGGCCAAAGAGGGATGGTTAGGGTCCTTGTCCTTGGTCCTTGTCAGGACGACCGAGTATGTGGGAACCTTATGCACCGTATTCTCCTGAGATGCTGGTGGCGCACAGTTGCTGCAGGCCATCTTTCTACGATGTGAGGCCAACTTCCAACAAACTATTACGAATCGTTTGTGCTGAAAAGGCCATGCCAAAACATCTTGTACTTTTTTTATGATTTGGCTGGCACTATTGAAAGGGAGATCCACTACCAAGCCTCCTATTGACACTTCCAGTCTCTCGAAATCGGGCTAAAGCCCTGGAGACCAAGCTCTGAGAAACACCAACTGCCTCTGCGATATCCACATGACGGTGACGTCGACTCATTCTCACAATACACCAAAAAAGGAAAAGCGCATGTCAGGGTACCTAGAACACACACCCAAGTCTTGAAACAACTACATGCCTAGAAGCGCATACGACACATTTTTCATCCATCCACAAATAAGCAAGCTCTCCTCATAATTTAAAAATCCATCTTGGGACAAAGACAATCCATTTGAACGGCCATCTAGAAGGCTACACATAAGCAAGGGTTTAGATGAGCGTAGAGTGAAAATGAGTAGAAGAAGCGGCACGAGGCGCGAAATCTTCTCAGCAAGCTGAGCTTATTCTTGCCGTAGATAATCGGTTGATCGATAAAGATATTTAGAGGTGAATTATCAAACGTATAATTAAATTATCGCACCGTCAGTAAATACCTGGAAATTCGAAAGGGGCTAAGTGGTACCCCTAAACTAAGTCAGTACTTGAAGTGGAGCATCAGAGCGTGAAGAAAAAGAATATCCACTTCCTTTTAGAAATATAATGTTATATGGCATATATCTTTGCAAAGAAATACTGGATTCTCTCAAGTACCTCGTAAGCCCCAAAGTTGAGCACCATAGCAAGACATCGAGGACCAGATCGATTTAAACACTTTATATGTGCATGAAATTCTCACCAATAAATGTAGGATAAAAGGGTGGTTATCGCTAAATATTTATAACGTTTTTTTCCACAGTTTATTACCATATTTGTAGTGGTGTAGTGATCTGGAACTTGTGAGCAGTATGGCAGCTGCAGATGAAGAAGAATATGTGTAGAGAAAGAGTAACTGAGGGGGAATTTGTCAAGGGCTTGTTTCTCACTTCCCACTCAATTTTTCGTCGCCGATTATTTAATTTCGATTTAACGGACGAGAAACGACAATGATATCCTCAGACTGCAGCCCTGTCGCCCATTTGGAGAAAGAATCGGAAGTCAAGGGCAGGGTCTATAAACACTACGTACCGCACTACGTAATTTGAGAATTTACTGTTTTTTCGTCCCTGACACGTTCCAACATAAATCTGTCTTTACTCCTTCCCTTACAACACAACGCGATTGAGTATTCAATATATATTTCACTTGTGCTGAGTTGTGTCAATTGTTAATAAAAATTGGCCTTGTTCTAAAAAAAATTTAATAAAGGTCGTTAAGAAAAGAAATCTATATTAATTTCTGATCAACTTGTTGTTACAACTACTAAACATCATAATAATAAATGAATAAAATTTCTTAGTACTCTCTTCTCAAACTGAGTAAGAAAAACTACTTCTTTTTATACATATCAAAATTTATAGTTATTGTTTTTATACAAGTAAAATTGTTTTTGTTTTTTTAATTTATTTATGGCAGGTTGTAGAAATTGGTCTCCCGCTGAAAATAAAACAGAGAAATTTCTTATTTTCTCTAATTAAGAACTCCCAGGTTTGGATAATCATTCGATATACGTATTATCTTACAAAATACCTAATATTAGACAAATCATTACAACTTAAATATACACGGACATAAAAAAGATGGCTCAATGCTCAAACTCATTACCATTTCATGTAAAAACACATTAACACCTAACTTTCCCCTAATTTATCGGGAAAACAGGAAAAAGTAAACAAACAACCCATGTTAACGACATGTAATTTAAAAAAATACATTCTATACAAATATAATCGTAAGATTCTATCGCTTACGAGGATAAAAGCTCCTCCGGATTTAAACTGCTCGCGATGATTTGCTAAGCTAAAGGAGAAGCAGATTTCAATCCGATGGAATGGTACTTGGAATGGATGGGTATATGGCGAGTGTTGGGTAAATATGGGTAGTCAACAACCTGTAGGACCGAGACCATAAGTCACATAATAATGGAGCCATTTCCGAAGTGATAAAGTTGAAGACCTATACTTGCCCTCCGCTCGTGACACTGACTTTTTTATCTCAACCAATGCCTTTCATAAATATTAATTAATTGAAAAATGTTAATTGGTCAATCGGACCACGAACTGTAATGGTCCGAATTTCAGCTGTTTCGGAGTTATTCCACTTTTTCTGATTTTTTTTTAAAGATTTCACGACCTTGGTTTAAATAAACAATGATAACTCCAAAACTAAAACCTTTTGGTGGTGTTGGACAAATCCATTCATACCATTGAAAACTATGTTCAATTTTGAAAAAGATATCATCAATACTAAATTTGTAAACGTTGGAGAAATAAGGGTTTTAGTAGCCAAAACTTAAAAAACTTTTTTTTCAAAGTTGAAGTACTATGGTGATTCTAAACTACTATTTCCAGACCTAGAGATCAGCAAATTTCAGAAAACGTACTCCATTTAATATCCTTTTTAGTGGTGAAATTGCTTTTTCAATTACTTTTTCAAAGATGAAGAAATTGATGAAGGAAAAGAAAAAACCGTGGTTGAAGGATTGGTAAGGTGCAAAATTTAAAAAAAATAAACATAAAAAATATTAAACTTTTTTTTAAATTTAGGTTCGAAACCTAAATAGTGCAAGTGTTTATATATTTACCAACACGGCTGCAACTTTGATTAGAGGATTATTGTATTATTATTCCCTGACAAAAAAGAGTTTTAAAATTCAAAAAGTTTTTAGGTATCCATAATGATATCTTGCTAACATTATGACTACTTTTTCTAATGAAGAATACACTGATATACATCTTGTACATACAAGATAATGATGATATTACATGATATACATCATATACAGGTTTTGCGGGTTTAATGCAACGGCAAAGCGTCGAAAAGACATGGCAGAGGGTGGAAAGCATTTAGAATCAAAATTAAAAAAAGTTTGATAAGCCACATATCAACAATTGAAAAATGGAGCAATCTTGGGAGAATAAAGTTTACCCCCTCGAAGTCTCAATCACGTTTACACTCCGTCGTGAGACTTGTCCTAGCATACACTAATACAACCTGTTCCTCAATCCGACAAAGTTAACTATTTAGGACTTACATTTGATAGATTCATTTCAACCATGACCTTACATAAAAAAAATAACTAATTGAAAGATTTGGTAAATTTGGTCAATCAGACCACTAAACGTAATGAATTTGATAGAAGACTAACTTGAATCCAGACACACGATTTAAAACAAAAACAGGCACTCAACAAATGATTTAAAATGCTTTATTCCCTACTCAACCGGCAAGCAAAATTACCATTAAAAGCAAAACTTTAGACATACACACTCAAACCTATTTGAATGAATGGGTGCCAAGCTTATGTATCGGCCAAATATTCCAATATTCAAAAATTACAGTTCTCAATCCAAAATTTTAAGATTTCATGTTGTTGTTGGAATTTTTTCTGCCCTTTTTATGTAAACATGTAAACAATAACACACTTCACAGAAATCTCGACATGCCAACAGTTTTTTCATTCATTAAAACATATTATAGACATTTTCATAGTAAATTACAAAATCAAACTAATACACAAATACGATTACTCCGTTCGCAACAACCTGTTCCTCAATCCGACAAAGTTAACTATTTAGGACTTACATTTGATAAAAGACTAACTTGTAATCCAGACACACGATTTAAAAAAACAGACACTCAACAAACGATTTAAAATGCTTTATTACCTACTCAACCGACAATCAAAATTACCATTGAAACCAAAACTTTCGACATGCACATACCTATTTGGATGTACGGGTGCCAAGTTTATGGATTGGCCAAATATTCCAATATTCAAAGATTTCAAAGTTTTCAATATAAAATTTTAAGATTAATTGTTTCTACCCCTTTTTACCTAAACAATAACACACTTCAAAGAGATCTTCACATACCAATAGTTTTTTCACCCATCAAAACATATTACAGACGTTTTCATATTAAATTACAAAATCAAACTAACACACAAATACAATTACTCCATTCTCCACAATTACCACATAAGCGACTGAAAAGAATATGGATAAAAGACCTCTTAAATTATTAGTACTATTTTATTAGTCCAGAGCGGCTGCTATTGGCTTTCTCTGTAATGCCCGTAATGTCACAAACATAAATTATCCAATCTGCTGGTTATTTATAATACATGTACTGTTGTAGATACAAATAAATGAAATAAAATAAAAATAATTTAAAATTGCACACAAAAACGTTATCAATACTTTTTTTTTATTCTCAGGGAAGTTAATGAATCGAACATCGTAAACAGAACTGTCGCTAAATTCCAACAATCGTTTTGAAAAAAAAGCATTCACTGTTTTAATAAAAATTTCCATTTAATCCTAATTCGATAATAAAATATTATTTACAGATAATTTAAGGGGAAAATCTTTAATATCCGAAATTCAAGTAGATAGATAAAATGAACCAATGTGATCAATTTATTTGAATCAGAGTGTACAAGCGATAAAATGAAATTAGTCTAATGTGATTTTTTTCTTATTTCACTGTATTTAGTTTAAGAGTCCTCTTTCTTAAGATTCATCCCTATTAATTAAATCCACGGAGGCTCTGACGAAGTTTAACTAATACACTTATCATTTTCACTCTTTTGTTTGAAAATTTCTATGATGTATTTTATCCAACTAGGTTTTTTTTAGCCGTGATGACAATTGAAAGAAGTAGATGAATTAATCGGAGTTGCGCCTTTGCGAGCTGTTGTTCGGTGCTTACTGAACACCGATGAGTCCTAGTTCATCAAGGAACTTCATTAGTAAGTCCGGTCTCTGTGGTTCCATTTCTCTACGGTTACGTTGCAAGCTGACAGGCAAACACTTCCACCCAATTGATATTTTGTTTATTTTCTCGATAAAAGAAAATTCTGCCCTTAATTTATCTCATTGTTTTTACCAATAAATGCTTGTTTATGCTATGTTTAAAATTGGAAATATCAATTAGAGGTAAACACACTTAATCCTTAAGGATAAAGGATTTTTCAATGTTTACTTTTTACGGAATTTAAAATGTTTATACAGCCCAGAATGAAGTGCAGTCTTCGTTTGACTTATGTGATGCACCAAGTACTGTCATCTCCATAGCACTCTCAACACGACAGACAAGAATGACATATCTACACAGAAAACAAACACTTTGAGCCCTGAAGATGATCTCAATAAAGATCGAAACGTTGGCACGATAAAGAAAATGTTTTTCTAAAACCTACGTCACACCAGACCGCATCTCACGATCTCCGAATAATAGTTAAAAAATGTGAAACTTTGATTAACATATAAAAATATACAAATCAAGTTATATTACAAGTGGGTGGAATTTTTTGGCTGTCCGTGTAAATTCAAAAATACTTCCTCCTGCCGGCAAATGTGACACAGTTTTTTAGTAGGTGTGTTTATTTTTGTCATTGAGGATTAACAAAATTATCCAGTACTATCAGATTTATTCTAATAATATCTCATGCAATATTCTGCCTTTAAAATTCAACTATAACTTTGTTTCGCCAATAAACTCAAAATGAATAGTTCGAGTCTAATTTATTATTATTTTATTATCGTTTTCAGATAGTTTATCCTTGTTGTTAACAGCCTTGGATAAAACTAATAGACAAATGGCATTAAATATTTTTATTCTGACTCGCATTTTAAATTCACTAGAGATAATATTCGAAATAGCGGCAAGGACAATCTTGGTAATGAATAATGATAAAAGCTCTTAGAATGACTCGTGTCCTTCCGTTTGTTCGAACTGACCCAAAGCCGGTCAGGAACCTTCAGCTTCTTTTCTCAGACATTATTTAAATGCTCATCACGAGCGTTTTCGCCACTCGTACTTTGCAGGAAAGAGTTACTGTGTAGATTTGGAGGAAACATTTTCTATTCTTTTTTCTTTTTTTTTACTATTATTTTTTTAGCGACTGGGCGAAGGATATAAAAACGGATCGATTTTCAACAAAATGTACAAGGACTCATTACTGAAAGGGACTTTTCTCTCCACAAGGAAGCAGCAAAACCAAACGATTCGATAAGGTTTTATAAGTGTGGTGACAATAATATGTATGTACCTCAACTTGGTAGAAAAATAAAAAAAAAATTGGAAAGAAAATAAAAGAGCCACCGATTTCTTTATTTGTGAATTCTTAACAGCCTTGTTGTCTGGCACTAAAGTAGTTTTATGAAACGTCTGACGAGAGTTAAATATAGTTTATAAAAATACAATTAAAAACAAATAGTTAGTACTTTAGTATTAGTTTATGCTTCATTCGTGATTAATTAAATTGTTTAAAATGAAAGAAAAAAAACAGTTTATTCTGTTCTGAGAGAAATTCTCCCTTAAGACAAAGGAAATATGTTAAACAATATTTGTTACAATAAAGCTTTTCGTTTAAAACATTTTTTGAAGAAAATTGGATTACGTACTAATAAGAAACTAAAAATTAAAAAATTAAATTAAAATGTAAGCAATTTCTATGCAGTGTGCAATTTGAATATGTGTACTACAAATAATAAACAATATACATAAAAGTATATAAAACTAAAATAACAATAACTCTTTGAAAAACTTGTAACAAGCAACAATTTCCGCTCCGGGAAAAAACCGAAGTTTTGAGGTATATTGATATAAGTGCATGATAGTGGTGTGTTGTGGAAGCTAGGACGTCCCTTCGTCAGTCTAGTGGTTTTTTGAAGTGTTTTTGGTGAGGTGAGTTCAATTGGATCAGCTTTTTTGACGATTAGACAAGTCTGCTGGGTGCTAGTTTATAGCTCGTATTCCCTATTGGGAAGTGTGGGGTCTGAATCTCTCTAGAAACCTGTTTCAGGGTTGGGTAAGATTTATTTATTTAGTTTTTATCTTTTTCTTTAAACGTCATCTGTTTTTTCAATTTTTTTCAAAATTTTCCAAAATCATTTGAAAGGCCCTTTCGGCCCAGTGGGCCTAGAAGGTTTTCGAAATCAATTACCCACTCTAAATAGGACTCCCTCTCCTGTTGTTTCTACTTCTGGGGCAAGACATTTTATTATTTGTACATCAGATGGGAAAGATAATGGCGGCCTTCCCTCACTCTCGCCAATAAGAATATATAGAGTAATAAATAGAGAAGTAGGGAAAGTAGTAAATATCAAAAAAAGTCGTGACGGTTTAATTTATATTGAAGCGTTCAATGAAGAACAAGGGAGTAAAATAATGAAAATAAAAAATTTAGAAAATATACCGGTAAAGGTTGAAATAAATGTGAAATTGAACACCTCAAAAGGAGTAATTTCTTGCTGAGACTTGAAAGAGTGTCCTGATGAAGAACTCCTCGAAGAATTAAAAAGTTCTAATGTCGTAAACATTCATCGGTTAAAAGGAAAAGATGGTAGGACACCTTTTTCATGGGTTGTCACATTCAATACCCCATGACCTCCAAAAGAATTGTATGTTGTCTACATGAAGATAGCTGCAAGGCCATTTATTCCTGCTCCCCTATGGTGCTTTAAATGTTTAGATTTTGGACATACAATTTTTTTTTTTTTTTTTTTTTTTACTGGGGTTTCCAACATCTAGGTCATTTCAGCCCCCCATACAATTTCTTCTTGTAAGAAGAAGATTTTTATGTGTGGATGTGGCTGGAAAGACACGAAAAGACTGTTCCTTGTCAGTCTCGAGTGTGCATGAATTGTCAAGGCCCACATAACACCTTGGCACGTTTCTGCACAAAATATAAATATGAAACCCAAGTTTTGGAGCTGAAAGTGAAAAATAAAACGTTTAATCAAGCAAAGTCCCTAATAGGCTCTGGCCTTATACAAAAAGGGATTACCTTTGACGAAAAAGTTAAAATGGGCATGAAAGAAATAGGTTTTCAGACGTAGTCAGGGAACGATTCTCTGAACTTAATCCAAACTCTGACATCTCGCCAAAAAGAATCGAAACCAAAAATGGTAGAAACTATGGTCCAATGTTCCCTTATGGATCCCCCTATTAATGTTTTTGTCCCAGTCCTACCTCTTATGCAATATGTAAGAATTAAAAAAAAAAAAAAAAAAAAAAAACCTCCTTAAAGGACAAACTTTAACAATCTCCTAATTAGTGTTAGTTTTGGTGTGGATTGAAGCAAATCAATTTCTTTAAATTCTTATTGGGTCACTACACTGTAGGTTGGAAAAAGAAAATGTATAAAAATATTATACATAAGACATTGCAGATAATTAAAAGGAAAAAAAACCAATAGAAAAAAATTAATTATTTAAATTTTTTAACATTTATCACCAAAACCAATAGAATGAATTAAGTAATTTGTAATTTTAAAACCAATAGAAATTAGCAGTTAAATATTAATAATTTTCCAATATTTATTTTGTTTTTAATTATTTTTTAAATAAAAAAGTTGCTTCTTTTGAAAGATCTGTTCATTATTGAACCAACCAAGCTTTTATTGTAATTCTCGTAGTTTTAAAGCAAATATTTAGGCACTTTAGCTTATTAATTAGAATAGGTATATTTTTTTAAAAAATATTGTAAAAAAATAGTTTAATTGTGCAAAACAAAAAATGAGGCTAAAGCCAGCAGCAAGGACAATATAAAAACAGACTACATTAAGCGCATACTAATTTTATTTATAATTTTAAATCTCAAGTAATTCTTTCTAGCAATTTTTTCTCTAAAATTAAAAGTGCATCCATGAAAAAAAAAAACTAATTTTCTCAGTCGGCTGCGGCGTATTTCCAATATTATACATAAGATAACGCATATAATTAAAAGAAAGAAAAACCAATTACGGCTGAATATTCTATGAATTATATAATACACTGCAAGTATTTATTATTGGCCTTGATTGTTTCAGATGGCAAATAAAATGCATCTCTCAGACAACCAGCAGGGCTGGGCAGGCCAGTCGTGCTATGTCATCATCACCTTACAACATGTATACAAAGAAACGTTTCACAATATTTTAGTATATTTAAAGAACAATGTAAGCACACAATTTATTAAATAAACTTATTTTTACAATTGTTAAGTCATCAACTTTACCTTCAGGTTTTTTTTTCTCTATACAGTATCATTGGCTTTATATATTTTATTTATCCACCTTTTTAAATTAGTGATAAATTGTTATTTTAATTAAATCAACTTTACTTCTGTTAATTTAAATCCATTTAAGGGCATCTTATAGGATACCATTAGTATAGAGCTAACCAAAACTTTAAAAAAGTTCTAAATATTTTTTAATGTGGTGAATCAGACTGAATAACACCAAAACCGAGGTAATTCTATTCACGTGTTGTAGGCCTACTATAAGTAACCACATCAAAATGAAAAATTTCTCTATACCGTGGGTGAAATAATATACCTTGGAGTGCACTTATAATCAAAACTTAACTTTGGATGGCAGCTTGTGAAAGGTTTTCAATAAAAATTCTAGTCTCAACAAA
Organism: Cimex lectularius; assembly: GCF_000648675.2. Classification (NCBI taxonomy): domain Eukaryota; kingdom Metazoa; phylum Arthropoda; class Insecta; order Hemiptera; family Cimicidae; genus Cimex; species Cimex lectularius. The sequence goes on from NW_019392993.1 coordinate 564,479, forward strand.
AATTTAAAAAAACAACAACTGATGTTTGAAATGTATATACAGCCTATTGTGCCCGTCTGGGGAAATATCTGCTAAACAAACTGTGGAAAACTTCAAATGGTACAAAACACTTAGGATTATTGGTGTGTTTCCACAATGCATTCTATTAATATTCCTAGCATAACAATGAACAATTCTGGCTTAATTTCAAAATTGCATAACATGTGTTCAGTTATTCCATATGTTTATATCGCTTATATATATTGTTACCACAAGGATTTATTTATTCCAAAGAGGATTTAAAATACTTCAATTATAAATATAAAAGGCTGAATAACAATGTTTCACACCGAATTGCGATATCTAAAAATTACTCTTGTCTTATTTTATCTAGCTAATTTTCATTTGTATTTCTTTGTAATGTGTTTACAGTTGTTGTGCATTGTTATTAACAATTCTGTTCTTCCTTGCCTATAAATTTGATTGCTAATTATTTATTTTATAAGGACATTACAAATTGTCATGGGTTTTTTAAATTTTTACCTATTTAACTTCTTTTGTCTTATTCCAAAAACCATGAACATTATACAACCGAAATGTAAGATAATGGTGAGGTATAAAATCCCCTAGAACAACCTTTAAATTTTCCATTTACATTAAAAAAATTTGTATCTTCAATATTCTGACAATAAAGATTATCTCTGATGAGGATTATAATGAAGATTAACTCTGCTTTTCTTCAATTTTACATGTTTTTTGTGTTTTTTCTGTACTAATTTATCAACAAATATTTACCTCTTGTGTGGTACGATTTTAAATAATGAATTTTGTCTTTTATTTTAAAGATATTGCCATTGATATTGATGATTGATCATTCAATATTGCCCACATATGATAAAAAAATGTTTAAACAAAAATCAATGGTGTTATTTACAAATCAGCCATTTACCTAAAACTATGGGGAAAATGTATGGATCCACATCATATAAAAAACGAGTACACATTATTAGTTCTAAATTAAAACATAAAAAATGCCTTGTTTCAATGTGACTAAACAATGAAATACAAGTCTGATCAATCTATTGAGCATCAGGGGTTCAAGTGTGATGAAACTTTTAATTTTTCTTTAATGCATTTCTTCAGCTGTACACAACTGACTTTCCTTGACACCTTTCCATGCAACAAATGAGTTATTTATATTGTGTATCAATTTGATATGATATGATTCAATTTTTTAGTGTTATGAAACAATTTATTAGCTGTTCAATTTCAATGTGAAAACGCACTAGGTATATTAATTTATAAGTTTTGATCAATGTTAACTTTTTGTGAATAAGCTAGTTTTATGATTTTTTTGAAGAGTTTTCAATTTATTTATTTTTAATTTAGAATTTAATATAAACATTTTGGTATTATGAGTGGATTACAAAAAATTTATTAAAAATTTGTCTATTGAGAACTGCTGAAATTTTTGTTTAATCCAGTGCAATGAAAAGCTAATTGAAAGAATTTTGGTGAGTGATTAAATTTTGGCCATTTGATAGATGATGAAATGTCAAAATGTATTGTATATGTTATTATATATATAAAACCATCCTTACATATTCTTTCTCACATTTTAAACCTACTAATTTGTCTCTCTGGCCCAGTTATGATCTTTTACTATATAAAAGTAATCAACTCTCTCTTTTCTTTATCCTATTTCTAGCCTCTCTGTATCTCAGGACCTCATCAATTGTGGATAAAATAACCCAAGTAATAAACACAAATTCACAGAAACAAAATAAAAGCATAATAGTCTAGTTAGCCCACACACACACACTACCCCAGAGAACTCTCTGCGTAATTAACCAATTACCATATACGGCATATACCCATATGCCCCCCATTCACGCTAATAAATATATTCAAACACCAGAATTTGTGCACACTACCCAGAGTATTTGATATTCCTCAGGGTAATTGGTGATAAACACATTCATTTAACTAATTAATTTTAAATTAAATTAAATTAAATTAAATCAAATCAATTAACTAATAAATTCTATTCACACATTCATTCTCATTATCCCATTGTTATTATTTAATGGTTAGGCAAAAATTGTTTCTGAGATGGCTAAGTGATATTTAAAAAATTGCTGAGTTGTTATATTAATTGTATACTATTGGGTTGAAATTAAATTGTATATTAAAAAAATATTTTCTCTTCTAAAAATATTATTACTTTTATTGTGTACCTTCCAATAATTAGAGCATACAAAATAAAACCAAAATATTTTGGAAATAAATTTATTCATCGAATTATGCACAAGTAATTATTTTTTAGTTTCCTTATTTTAGAAATTAATCAACAAATTTTGGTAAATTCTGAATGGTGAATTCTCCTTTAGCATTGGTGCTGTTAACTATTTTATTTTTTAAGCTGAACAAGTTAATTAAATTAGCAAGTTCTCAGTAATTAATGTGTAAGTGCTTTCTTTGCCAGCAGGCAAATTATAAATGTGCAATTATTGTTTGTAAACACCATTTTCAAAGAAACTTAAATGAACATTCATTTTTTTAATATAGGAATAAACAGGAGGGATATATGTGAGGTTTTTGAAATGTATTTATTGAATGACAAAGAGAAAGTTGCAATGGCATCCATGTAACTTTCAAAGTCAAATAACAAACAAACTTGTGGCAAACAGACATTTTATTTCTATGTAAAATAAAAAAAAAAGTTTTTTTCTCTTAATTTTATTCAATAACAATAAATATATAATTTTTAACTTATGTACAAAAAATTAGTAATAACAAACACAAATTTTGACTTCGTGGTATTAAATAAAATCAATATTACTTTCAATGTGAGTTCGATATTATATGTATCAAGTTGTTACTTTTATTCAGTATTTTGAGGTTTTTTTTTTCAATTAACATTTTAAAAAATGAAAACTTGCTGATTGTAAAGTAAATGTCAGAATCATTTAATCTTTCGAAAAAGTCACAGTTTTATAAAAATATGCTTATTTTTTTAAATTAAAATAATTTAAATAGTCAGTCTTACATTACAAAACTTTAAATGTAAAAGTAAACTCTAGAAAACTTTTAGTTTTTGACACATTAGAAATAGCCTGTTAAAATACTGGTATCTTAAACACACTGGACAAACCTGCTAACATTTTATATAATTTAGAAATGGAACAACAGGTTGCATAATTTAGAAATGGACGGATTTGAAAGAGTTGACAGAAATTCTCGATGCACAAAAAAAAAAAAGAAAAAAAAGAAAAAAGATTTGGTACTCTGCAAAGATAATACTTATCTATGGATTACAGTGAATACTTTTGTTAAATACCTGACTAAATTGTACACATATCATACCATGTACACAGACACTGGTTTAAAAGATTACTTATATTTATACTTCAAAAATGTTCCTCTTGAAAAAATATGTTAGCTTACATAAATGTACAAACTTTTTGTTTTGTTTATTAAGTAGTAAATAGATAAATTAACCCTTTCTAAAAATAACCGGTATTAATTTATTTTGGCCTTATCATAAATGTAATATGAAAGACATAGTAGTTTTAAAATGATTTTCAAGTGGAACAGATTTAATCTAATTTTGTTCTAAATTAGTTTCAATTCACCACATAAAATAGAAAGTAGATACAATTAAAAATTAGGATGCCAATACTACAAAATGTATACTTTTTTGAAAAAAAAAAAAAAAATACATGCAAAAAATGTCGAGTCCCACAAAACCGATTCCGAACTGAACTTACATCACACGGCCTAACTCAAGGCATTTTTTCTGTATTTTTAGTACCAATAAATATTTTTAGCTAGCACTTAAATAAGACTAAACCTCTTCTAATAAAAAAAATTAATGGAATTACTACAAAAAGAAAAAAAGAAAAACTATAAAAATATTTAAATCTAAACATACTTTTTGGTCACACACAATTAGTTAACTTTTTTCACTTAGTATTAAAATAATTAAACAAATAATTTAAACTGTTGTAATAATCTTAAATGTAAGAATATCACAAAACCATAATCACTGTCGTTCAATGATAAACAACTAGACTTAACATCACGTGAATCTTAACAATTTAAATGAAAAGAAATCAGATTGATAAAAACATAATTCACCGAGTTTAAAGCTCTAAAATAAAAAATGGCAACTGACGAAAAATTTGATGGGACGCTCTTTCAAGATGTAAATTAAACAATTGGAATGTTCAGATATGGATGAAAAAAGTTTTAGGGACTTTGAATCGACATTTTCCTGAGAATCATTGCACGGCCTTGAACATATCCTGAAGGCTGGTCATCGTTCCGGTGACAAGCCCTAGCACTCCGAAAGCGATGATCAAAATGTTTTTACAAAGAATCCAGTTAAATCTACCGAACCCATCATCCCAGAGAACAACTATCTCAATGATTGATGGGAACATGAGACCAAGTACTGAGAGACAGAGTGCTCCAACCAGAGAGATCAAAGGTCCAAGGTTAGGAACAGATGCAGCTACAATCACTGCAAAAATAAAGCTGAATAAAGCACATGAAGATAAATTTGAAAAAAAAGAACAAAAAAGAATGAAGATATTGTAACATGCAATATCTAGTTAAAGCAGATATTACAAAGCTTAAGAAAATCCACTAACTATGGCCTACCATTTAAAAAATTAAACAATTTATTTATTCAAACAAGCAATCAAAGTTTTAAAACATACAATTGAACACTGCCTAATAAATAGTTTTAATTTTAGCTAACATAAACAGTAAATAAATAAAAAATTAAATAAATACCAGTGAAGAAGACAAGCAAAATTCTTATGATGTTTTCAGCAAGGACAGGTCGGGAAGTAAACCTGTGTTTCACACCTTTCCAAATTATTTCAATAGGAACATAAAACTGGAGGGCATAGGTCAGGAATATGGCAACAGCAATCATCAGCCTTGTTGCCATACCAATCCTAAATTTAAAAAGTATTAAAAAAGTTAAGATTTTTTGTATTATTAAACAATTTTTTTTAAATATGATTAAACGTACGCATCAGAATCTAGATTCCCAGAGATGATTTCATGGGTACTCTCTCCATAACGTAGATATCCAAAGAAGCCGACGAATACATAGAGGAACACCACCAAAGACATACCAGTGTTAAGAACGCCAGGGCAGCCTATAAAGTGAGTCGGGGTTTTCATGTTGTTCTCCAACGGCATCACCTAGGAAACAAAAGCTGACAAGCTCAACTTAACTATATAGTCCTCTTTAGATGGATTCCATTCCATCTTTTCCTTTAATTCAGAGGTCTACTTAAAAAAATAAATAGAAATAGTCTGTAGTGACACTTACCACCCCAATTCCTTCAAGGGCGAATATTGCTGTGCCAAAAAATATCGGTAATGTATGAACAGACGCAAAGGCTGGGACAGAGTTCATGGGTTTAACATCCTGGAAAACGTAGTACATGATAATCCCAAGACTTGTTCCAATCAGTATGTTAGCGATCATCGAAAATGGAGCGAGGAACTTAAGATTCCTTATAAGATTCATTAGAATTAAGAATGGCAGAAGTCCAAAGATGCAATGACTCAGTTCAAGCTGTGGCAAGTACTCATGTGCTACCTACAATACAAAAAAAAAAAAAATGTAATTAAACCAGCCCAACAAATTAACTCAAACATTTGATAAAACATAGATTAATAAATACATACTTCATAAATGTTTTTTGCAACGAACAAGTTATACACACAGCAGCAGCCAATGAGATCGATCACAAGGAACAAGTTGATGATTGCTCTATATAATACAATAATTATAATTACTAATGATGATTCAAAGCAACATAGATCACACATTTACAAACCTTGACAAGGTAGAGAACTTTCTCACTGCTGGAGGTCCCGCCATGAACGCAACTTCTGCAACATCGGCAAATCCGAGAGAAGGAACTTTCATCCGTCTGCAGAGCTTGTGTGAACATTTGATCAGTATGTGAATACAGTAGGTGCAAACTAGGCCAATGAGACACGTAGCTACAAGGCCAAAAAACAGGCCTGCATTGGCGAATGCAAATGGCATCGCCAGGATGCCTGTTCCAAGACTTCCCTTTAGCAAGTGAATAAGTGTTTCTGCATCACTAAAAAATACAACTCCAGTTAAAACGCATTTAATTTTGTAAACATATTTAAATTTTATGACTGCCTTGAATTTTAAATAAACCATATTTAAAAAAATTGGAAGGTTCTTACGTATTATGGCTTTAGTCGGTCGTAAAATTTCAGTTTCTTTAATGAAATTTTACATTGCCATAACACCAGACTGATCAAAACCCTGTAAAATGCTCGCTCTTGTAAGTTCAAAATAAAACAATCATTACTGTGTAATAAATCAGCTATCATATTAACATTACAATCCATGGATGTTGGGCAATCCATTCGTCAATAGATCATTGACAAAAACTTGATTGAATTATCACCTCTGATCCTGCTTATCCTTGCTGTAAGTTTGGAGTCAGGTGTGTTTTGGTTTAACCCCAATTTGGTCAAACTACTGTCAACAATACAAATATTAAGAGTATTTAGAAAAATAAGCCCATAACATTGTCTGTATTATATAACTACTATAGTCAAATGAAATCATTCATTTAGAACTAAAGAAAACAGTTAAACATTACAAGGCATGCAGTAAAAGTTAGTGCATACATTACAATAATATATTTAAAAATATAATTAAAAAATGGAAAATATCAGAATAATTTTGATAGCTGATCTGACCATTGATTGTAAATTATTAAAACAAACTTAAGCAAACAATAACATCATCAAAATATACTCATAACTCTACTAATTTATGTGTAGAGATTAGTGACCGTTAATCGATAGTTATTCAGATATCGTGAGATGCGGTCGGGTGTGATGTAGGTTTCAGAAAAACATTTTCTTTATCGTGCCAACGTTTCGATCTCAATAAAAGATCGAAACATTGGCACGATAAAGAAAATGTTTTTCTGAAACCTACATCACACCCGACCGCATCTCACGATATCTGAATAACTATCTACTAATTTAATTGAAATTTTCAAACAAAAATCTGTACATACTTAAATTTTAAACATTTGATCTAAAATTCAGGCTTTGAAGTTTTAAAATAAAAATTTGTGCCTTACGTCGTTGGATGCTGCAGCCTACGGTGTTCAAACGGGTTGTAGCCACCAGTTTCTGGGTCCTTCCCTGATAAGTTTGTCCCTGAGACAAGTGGTAACGTCGACCCATTGGTCATTGACGTTGGCACACCATTGGAGTGGCATTTGTACCTGGTAGTAATGAATAATTATTAAATTAAAGTTTAACAGTAATTAGCTTGTTATTTTGAGAACAATGCTATTTATTTAATTTGGTAATTTTTTTTCAACCCTCAGGGTGTTGGTGTTTTTGAAAAAAAGAAAGCCCATTTGTAAGTATGTCAGGTTCGAATGCAAAGCTCCTGGGACCTTAACTTACAGTGATGAGCACCATGTCAACGCCTTAATCATTGCAACCACCTATGCCCCCAACAATGGTATATATATATTTTTTTTTTAATATTTGGCAATAAATTTATTGTAATTCAAATAGAAATTAACTTATCTTAATTTTTTCTATAAAATATTATGGAAAAATGAAATGTTATACATTAGAAATCCGTTTATCCAGACTTGAAAAGACCTGTACTTGTCCAGTTGATCAAAAGTCTGGATAATCCGAAAATTTGTGATTTTATTAGTATCGTGTCATAAAAATGGAAAACAAACACAAATACAAAAGTGAACACTTATTCATATATCAAGTTACATTTAAAGTAATAGATAGTTTTTATTATTATTATTTTTGTTTACGTCTGGACACGTTTCTCGAAAAATTTATACATAAAAAATACATAATAAAAATATACATAATAAAAAAAACCTTTTTAATGGAAGCCAACATACGACCAACACAACACAACAATTTCTAGTCTTTTAAAATAGGAAACATCCTTTTTAAATTTATTTTTAACAAAACGTGACTGCTGGCCTCTTCAATCGTTTGACTAGTAGAAGGGCCTTGATTTGGTGTCCTTTAAGAATTTTTAACGATGAATTAAAGGTCCCATAATTGAATTATGAATTTAAAAAAAATTAATATACATACATTGAGAAATATGAAAAATTTATAAAAAAATATTTTAACAAACGGTCCGGATAAACAGGTTTCCACTGTACTTAGGGGGATAAAAATAATTAAATTTTCTTTACTTGTGAAAAACTATGGAAATATCAAATTTCAGAAACCTAACATACTGGATACCATTAATTTGATTAATTTAATATTCCACAATTATGAATTGTTAAAATAAATTAAATAATAATAATAATTAAATTTTTTAATGTAATATTATTGCTTATATTGACATTTCGGTTTAATACTTACTTTACAAGAACTAAATCTCCAAGTTCTGTTCTGGCAGTTCTTTTCTCAGGATCATATTCTGTAATAATGGGTCTGACCCCTTTTCCCTGAAAGTAATAAAAATAATTTAACAAAAAAATAATAAAAAACATATTTATTTTCTTAGCCTTAGTAGAAAACTTTACAGTCAAAATACTTACAAATATCCCCTTCATTTTGGACAATGTATCATTGGAAAATTGTGTGGCAAACCCATACGCCCACTTGCGTCGGAGAGTAATGAAAAGTTGAATAAATCAGGTATTTATAAAGAATGTTATCTGACATATTAGATTATAGAATTATTAATTACGAGAAAAAATCATCTTGATCAAAAATTGAGTGGTACTGAGTATAAAATTAAAATTATTTAAGCTAATTAGTAGGTTTTTTAAAATCAGACTCCACATTTAAATGATATACATCTAATTTATGTAAAAATACTTTGTCACAATAATAATTTTTTAGGCTAACCAAAGAAAAATATTATACAGATACAATCTTTATTTTTTTCACGCATTGGAAGATGGAATTTGTTATTCTAATTACTATTGTGATTGCAAACAGAGATGGCTGAAAGGGGACAATTGACCTCCAATAAAAATGTTATTTTTTATTAATCTTTAAGTAAGGTATTGGTTGAAATGAAAAAGTTACTGTCACGAGCGGGATTCGAACCCACGACCTTCAGCTAATTATGCCGTTGCTCTACCACTTGAGCTATCGTGACTGCGATCCTCTCGAACACCAACTACCCATCTTGACCTACCTTTCGAATTTCCCCGACTTTTTGCCATTTTTTAAATGTCGTGTAATCAGGATTCGATTCTCGGCGACAAATGAAATGGAGAATTTGAAAGCTTGGTTCAGATGAGGAGTTGGTGTCCGAGTGGATCGAAGTCACGATGGCTCAGTGGTAGAGCGAAGGTCGTGGGTTCGAATCCCGCTCGTCACACTACCTTTTTTATTTCGACCAATACCTCACATAAATACTAATTAATTGAAAGAAGTTATTTGGTCAATCGGATCACGAAATTTAATGGAGTTATTTTTTTAAAATTTACGTTATGAATTTAAATAATTTATTTCCAATCTTTGACGACTCATTATTTTTTAAATCCTGCGAGGATTGTGCGTTTTATCCTTTTAATTGATAACAGTAATAACAATATTTTTACAAAAGAGGTGCATAAAAAGCTTATCTTTAGTTGTTGAGAAGAAAATTTGAAAGCAAGTATTAAATCGTGCACACCTACATGGAAATCAATAGAGTTTAAAAGATCCACAGTTCCATCACGGTGAAGTAAAGAGAAAAAATAAAAAGGGAAAAAATTGACCTTCCTAAGGCTAATCAGGATGAGGGCATTTGTTGAGGGATTTTATTTGATTATCGGTTAACAGGGGCAAATCACTTAAAACGTGCCGAGAAGACGACTTAAATCAATTCCAATTCAATCAAAACGCGTCTCCAAGAAACAGTGACGAAGCTAAACCGATGTATCTCATTTGTCTTCCTGTAATTAAATTCTTATAAATTTATGAGGATATATTCAAGTTAAGAATAACGGACTGTACGCTCGACAGACAGTGCCAGGTAGTTAAATCAATTAATCAAAAATCGTAAACTTACTGTCAATATTTAATGGTTTGTTATGATTATTCCTGGAGAACACCAGCGATGATCATAACGCAAAACTAAAATTTTACAATTTTTTTAGCACTAATTGTAAACTAAATTTTAAATTGTCCCTCACATGGCCGAGTTATTCAAACGTGTTTTCGAGTTTCTACCCGGACAATAGTCTTTTGTTATGGAAGGACAATGCGCATTACTGCCATTCCCTTTCCGTGCAGTTAGCCCATCGTCTCTCAGGATTCTTTTTAGATTCCAAATCATTAAAATTTCTCTCTCACGGTGTGAAAACAACGTCCAGAATTTTACCCAGTCACCCATTGAAAGGCAACGTAAATATAATATTTATTTATTATTACTCTGTTACAGCTAATTATGCCATATAGAGGAAGTTGGTTTAATACAACATAATATGTCAATAAAGCAAACCTAAAATAAGACATACAACAAGAGGAACATTAAATTGAAATTACATTAAATGTGTATACGTATATCATAAAACATCAAAAAGAAAAAAAAATCAAATAACACTTAACTTGTAAAGAGCCTTTTCTATACACAACACAACGATGTCATGTAACTTGTTTTCAAAGTCGGCAAAATTTAAATCTAGTAATATCACGTTTTTAAAGTCTACATGCACAAAAGGTGCGAACTTTTCTTTAGCAAAAGCCGTTGCTGAAGCCCATGCAATACAACGATGTGCCAGGTGGCCATAAAGGCACTAAACGCATATCCTTTCAATTCCAAACTTGTCTGGGGTTGATGGGTTTGTTTTTCAAGTTAGTAGAATTTTAATCTAGTAATATCACGCTTTCTAAGCCTGCATGCATAAAAGGGCCGAACTTTACCTTAGCAAAAGTCGTTGACTAACCTCAACGACTTTCCAAGCTGAAGCCCATGCAATACAAAACTAAATGCATATGCTTTCAACTCCAAACTTGTCTGTGGGTTGATGTGTAGGAATAAATTGTCTTTTCCACAGTAGTATGGAAAAGACAATTTATTTCCTATTCATAAAGTTCCGCAAAATTAGGATGGACACTATCAAAAAATTGTCTGGGAGTGCCTAAACTGCCTAATGACTCTGGGAAAGTAAAACAACCATAAAGTGGGTTCCCGGACATGAAGGAGCAACTCTCTTACCTATGGTACCAGAACCACAACTAAGTACTCTGGAGTGTGTGCTTAAGTTGGAACTGGAAAAATGGAAGGAAAACTCAAACATTCGAAAATCATTGCAGATATGAGACAAGCTAATAGATTTATACACATCTCAAAACATAAAACGAAAAAAATTGCTCTCTCTCAGCAGGCAGGATTTGAGCACGATTATTGGCCTTTATACAGGCCATTGCCCTCTTAAGTATCACTTTAAAAATATGGACAAGGCTGAGACGAAAACATGCCGGCTCTGTCAGGAGGAACCAAAGACATGGGTACATTTTGAGAATGTAAAACATTAGCCCGTTCAAGGTACAGCCACTTCGGTAGGAATTTCTCATAACCAAAGAGATCCACGAAGAGGCAACAAGGGGAGTGCTCAGTTTTATAAGGAATAGCGCATTTCCAAGGTATGGCATAGGGGGTCCACGATAGACCTGTTGAAAAAACAAAAAACAACTGCAAGAAATATTTTGATCTAAAGGACGCAAGACACGGTTTATTAAAAAGTGTATCAGGAGGTATACAGGTGCATAAGGCACACATTTTATCCAAAGTGAATTTAAATTTTTTTCTGTTAAAATAAATACTGCGAATATTTTTATTCGCTAAACGGAGCTGTGCAATTGGTTAATATTATGAAATGTGCCTCATTCCAATTAAAGTATATCGACTATACAAAGCAGACTCTACATCTAGACGGATTAGATTATTTTTAAATTACTCAATCAAATTTTCATAATTTACTCAACTAATTTCAAACCTTGAGGCTAAACTATATATGCTCATGCCTTTCTCATATAAGAAAGAAATAATTTCCTAAAAATTAACTAAATTAAACAAATTTAGGTAATATTGCTTGGCCAAGTGTGGTCCGGCATTTGCAAACATGTCCGCCACCAGCCAAGCATTTTTTTAAACATTTTAAATTTTGAATGGACCCTCCAACATTATAACCTGGTGTACGGGTCGAGAGGTTTCTTGTGAGGTGTAAAATTTGAATTTTTTTTAGACGCTTTCAAAATACTGTATATAGGGTGTCAAGCTAATGCGCATTAGCTTGGACACCCTGTATAGGTGCATACTTTGCGGGATAGAGTTTACAGCATGTACTTTGAATCCTAATAATCACTTTTACGCAATTTTAATAACGAATGAGTCGCTATAGAACTTTTCCCTAAGAAATATTTACTGGCTTGTGAGAATTTAGCTGAATGTGAAAACGGAACACCCAGATAGTTAATTTTTTTTTACAAATTTTATAGAATCACTTCCGAAAAAAATTCTTTTCAACAGAGTACCAGAACTTTGGAATACCAATGCCACACAACGTAAATATATTCAGCATTGAAAGGGCGAACAAGCATCGCCGTTGTAACCCAGTTGGATTTAATCCAAATCGAATGTGGAGTACGCGAAACAACAAAATACAATTGTTTGTAAATCGTTGACAAACACCGCCTTTTTTATATGTACACAGAAGGTCTTTAAACCAGATACAAAATACTTCCTTGTCGGTTTTTAACCACACTGTTCACGGACGGGCTGACCCAATATGAATCAATAATAAATCCTTGTACACCGGTAATTTATATAAAAGATAATAAACTGGAATAGTAAGATTATCTCTACTATAATTCGTCTGTTAGAAATTCCGTTTTCGAGCAACATCAAGACTCCGTTGGTCTATTTTTAAAACCGCCAAAATAATTCAATCCTATTTTCAGACAGGTTTAAGAAAAAACGTCCCTCTCAAAAAATATGTAAATTTCTATTTCTATTTTAGTAAATATTGCCACCAAAATAAGTTTAAAATAGAAAAAGAACACGTTATTTACTTGATTTTTTAAATTAATTTTATTTGATAATTACAACTGCAAATATTTGTGATGATCGTTTTGAAGAAAGGAATCTGCACTGTGGAAGAGAAGGGACGAACATCGCAAGCACATTGTAAGATGAAGGAAAGCCTCAATCCGGAAAGGAGTGCTCTGACATAAAGAGGTATTAAATTTTACTATTTTGTGCCATAGTGAAATATTTAAGGTACTATCTTTTCGATTCATTTTGTTTAATTTTGATTTTTGTTTAAATTTTAATCCCTGAACATTGCCTGGTACAAGAAAAAGAAGCTTCTCTACATTGTAAATATTCAGTTTTTTCATGTCAACAAGAATTTTTTTTAAATATATTATTTTGCTTATGTTTTATTTAGTCTTTTTATTGAACAAGATTCACCATCACAAAATGGGTAGCAGAGGGTTTATATGATAATTATAGTATTAGTTAGATTTAAGAAGTAACCTATTGGTAAAAATAACAAAAATAAAAAAATAAATAAAAAGTAATAAAACAAATATTTAAAAAAATGACCAAATAACTTCTTTCAACTCATTAATCTTTATGTAAGGTACTGGTTCATTTGTCGCCGATAAATTACACGACATTTAAAAAATGGCAAAAAGGAGGGAAAATTCGAAAGGTAGGTTGAGATGGGAAGTTGGTGTCCGAGCGAATCAAAGTCACGATAGCTCAAGTGGTAGAGCAGCGGCGTATTTAACCGAAGGTCGTGGGTTCGAATCCCGTTCGTGCCATTGACTTTTTTATCTCAACTAAAAACCTTAATTAATTATAAGCTATTAATTGGTCAAGCGGACTACGAAATTAGTGAAATTAATAATAGCTTTAACGCAATGTAAAATTAATGTACATCTTAATGTGTAAATAAAGCAATTATATTTGAGACATTTATGGAGTAACCTCTTTGAAAAACCATGTGGTCATGGGTTTTAAAAGTAAATTTAAAAAATATACATCAAGACGTTTTACGAGAATGTGCAATAAACCTTTTCGATATCCCCTCTTATGTTTTATAACACCCAACGAGACAAATATTTGTCATGATAAAGATGTAGTTTGAAGTGTTCTCGTCAAGGAAATAACTTTCCCCATAGTCTCGTTTCAAGAGTTTTAATATTGAAAATGTACATTTTACCGATACTATACCATTTAACCTATTCTTTGACTTTACTGCTTTTTGATTGGCCCAAATCGATCAAAACCGGTTCAGTTAAATTCTCAGCAGTCAACCAATTCATTTAATAGGAAGATTGATGGAAGGGCTGCATGCTGAAATTGAAATGGACCAAACAAGAAAGTGGAAACGACTCAATTACTGTTTTCCGGTCGAAATCAGGGCACAGCCCGACGGACAATGCGATTACAAATGACCACGCCCGTTTAATAAGTTAGCATTATATTCTTAAACAATCTTAGCTGAAAGGCGTTGACGACATTGTTAGGAGGCAGTCAAGATCTACATACTAAAAATGCGTTTATTTCTTAAACACTGCAAATTCTGAATTTTCTAATAGCAACTTTGGAATTCAAGATTTTAACTCAGTCAATAATTATTCAACCGCAATTTGAACTGTCAAATAATTCAAACTAAAAGCCTTCAGAGTTTAATGAAACAAACACAATAGTCGTTTGTCACTTTAGCTAAACAAATAATAACAAATACAAGAAGAGTTGCTCGATGTGTCCCATATAATAGAGGCGTGTCATGCCTTGGCTCCATACACAGAGCGTGTAGGCGTGCCGCCGGATTTATGAATGGTTCTCGGACACGGTAGCGAGTTTCAGGGTCCCCTGTTCTGCTTTTTAGGGAAATTGGGAATTTTTTATTGTATAGCCGTCAAAATTGCGTTTCATAAATGAATGAGTGCATTTATTAGAGTGAATGGGGAGAGGTTGATGGTGAAATATCATCCACATCGCCCCTCGAGCTGTGTACGTGACTTCGGTCGATGGCGGAATATTAACGAAAGTACCCCATCGACCCCAATTAATTAGTTTGTTATTGTATTCAGGCAGATGGAGGAATATTGAGAACTACATCTACCAAATAGAATGAATGCAATGTATATATGTGTGAATGTATTTATTTGTGTGAATGCGAATGGTACATGTGTTGTAATATTTCGCATGCGCTCGGGGCTGAAATGACCAAGCTGTCGTGAATTTTTTTTAAAGCCGGATTTGACGATATCATAAAGGCATTTCATCCTCTTTGGTGGTTCGTCTGTATGGCATTCGTCAGTCCTACCTTTATATAATTGTAAAACGCGAATGGGTTAAATAGGTATTGTCCTCGATGTACAAAGTCTTTGTAGTTTAGTTCTACATGCTCAAATTTGCGTAAATCGTTGGATTTGACCAACTTTGGGCGATATCCCCGTCCTGCAGAATGGCTAATGGCCCTTTAGGTCTTAAAATTTCTCCATGTTACAAACAAGTATAATTAATGGGATAATAGGTGAACAAAGCTGGGTTCATTTTTATGCTCCCGACGACAGGTTTGGAAAGATTAGACATTATTATCTGGTCAACCGAATGAATTGTGAGCCCACT
Organism: Cimex lectularius; assembly: GCF_000648675.2. Taxonomy (NCBI): domain Eukaryota; kingdom Metazoa; phylum Arthropoda; class Insecta; order Hemiptera; family Cimicidae; genus Cimex; species Cimex lectularius. The sequence continues at coordinate 580,134 of NW_019392993.1, forward strand.
ATTTAATAACAGACAAGCTTCAACGAATGCCCATTACATGTGTATAATGATCGACATACGTTTTTAATAAAGTACAAGATAATATTATTCAACAGAACATCACGTACTCTTTTAAGACTTATGCGAGTACATATTAAGTTTTGAGTTTGATCTTTTTGTTCATTGGCATGTTTCAGAAAATGGCAGATGGACTGAAATCAACAACAAAACCGTGACTTTTATATTTTTAGACTACGCTTTTGTTTAATTAAATATTCAATTTGTTTCGATTTTACAAGGTTTCATACATTTTTTTCAATATATGTTTAAATTTTTTTTTTACTATGCAGGTATTATGGCGAAACAAATGAAACTCTGTCAAAAAATAAACACGGACTATTGTTATTCCTGATACTTAACATTTTGTTAATAAAGCGTTAAAAAATTTTTATGTTAAAATTTTTTTTAAAAATAAGATATAAGCAAAGATTTTTGGTGAGAAATAAATTATGTTCAAGACGATACAATACGGAAATATTTTAAGTTATGAAAGCTTGGCCAAGTTGCGCAACAGCGTATCACATGGTACTCGGGAACATCTGCCCTTTGACGTAGTACCAGGGAAATTTGGCAAATATTAAATAAACAAATTTGATAAGACAAAATGATACAAAGCATACAAAAAAAACTTAAATCCTGTTTAAGAAATTAACAATTATACTTCTCTATCAGTAATGAATGAAAGCAAATAACGGAGTGTATTACAACATACAAAGGTAAATAATCATTTAATAAGTTCAATGTTGCAATACTACAATTTTTTTCCATTTTGATTATGAAAACGAAAGCCAAAAAACTTGAGATAAGAATGTTTGACTTGAATTGGTCTGATTTTATAACAGTTTTCTCAACCGACGAATAGCTTAAGGACCTCAGTATCATAGAACCACTTATTAGTCAAACTCATTGGCAAAATTTTACACCGAATATATGCACTTTTTTAAATCGAAAAAATTTCTAACTTCTGATACAACATTGATCCAATGAATTTCAAAATATAAGAGCGACAAGGATGAATATTTATCAATCAGCATATCGATGTTTACAATTGTATTTAGCAATTAAAAAAACAACAAAACAACAACAAATAAACAAATAGTTTTGTCACATCGTGTTTTCTTTGTTGTTTATTTCGCTCATTCTCTCATCCCATGTTTTCCACGATCGTTGTTTAGATTGGAAAAAAATTTACGATCCTGGTAAAGAAACAGCAACTACGCCAGATTCGTATGGTCTTGATGAAAAAGCAAATTCAATTGTAACAGACAAACTTTCGACCTATTTTAAGGTCATGATAAGGGCAAAATAATGTTAAATGTGTTTACAAATTGGCATAATTAAGTTTTTAACGGACGATTTCAAATTTCTTTGAAGGCCGACTCAGTCCCAACATTTGCAAGGACTTGGAAAGCTTGGCAGCAACAATTGAATTGGCTTTTCGTCACGACCAGATCATTCGGGAATAAAAAAGTGTTCCATACATCTAACATTTAAAATGTAAAACGTGTCATTTCACATAGAAAAACCTAATTTTTAAATATTTCCACACATTAAAAAAATAATTTACGACTCTATGTACGGCCTGGATGAAAAACCAAATTCAATTGTTAACTGCCAAAAAGGCAGGATTAACAAAAGGGCATAAGAACTTGATAAACATAAGGAGATGGATAATATCGGGTTGTCCGGAAAATAATGCAGGATTTTAAGTTTTCATTAAAAAAAATCTATATAAAATATTCTGTTTACGTTTACAGGATTACTCATNTCTTTTTTTTTGTTTAATACCAAAATCCTGCATTATTTTCCGGACAACCCAATAAGAATGGCCAGAGGGGGCCGCGGTAGCCGAGTGGTTAAGGCGCCAGTCTCTCGGCTGGTAAGTAGATCCAGCGGTCGTGGGTTCGATCCCCACCGTCGCCTCTGGACTTTTTTCTGACGTCTAAGGCGACCATCTGATGGCACATGCATATTCTGCAGGGAGGCAGAAGAGACACCAACACATTTACTAACAAACTGCGGAGCGACACTAGCCCGGAGGAAGAAATGTTTTGGGATGTACAATGTGACCATAGAAGAGTTTCAACCATTGAAACCGGGCCTATTAATCAAGTTTCTTGATGAAATATGACTGTGTGCTTTAGGTAGAGCACGGGGGATACAATAATAAAGGGCGCAGTTTACTACCTGAAATTACATCTACAAGGGGACCGGTGGCCGCAAATGAAAGAAATTGACACGGCACTCATCAATGAAAGGAGCGGGATCAGATCTCAGCGACCCTGAATTTCGTCCCAACCCCTTTCAAAAATGAGTTTCTTCCATGGAAGAACACCGGCACACCGGGGACTCAAATTCACACTTGTGTTGTGAGCCCCCAAAACTGGAGCCAGGGATAAAGTACAATAAGCTGTACGTACAACTGCAGTGTTCAGGGGTACTCCTCCAGTTCCGGTATCCTTTGGGGGGGGGGGGAAGTGAGGACAACCCAATAATTGAATTTGTTTTTTCATCCAGACCGTACCGAGATCCAGATTATTCATGAGTAAAAAAGTGTTTGAAACATCTAACACTTTAAACATTACAAAAATAACATTGTTATCATTTTTAAAACGTTCATTTTTATCTTGTTCTTAAATTTAATTATATGGAATGAAGGTATAACTTTCAATAATAAATAAATAACAATAATTACGACAGATAAAAATACTGATAATCATCATTTATTACTAAAAAATTAAACATTCATATGTACAAATTTTATTAGTCAATTATTTACGTTTATACGGTAAATATAAATAGTTAAAAACAACCCTCGACAAATATCTTCTCGATGCATAATTATCGAAATCAACAAATTATCTCTCATTTATTCTTTTTCTTCTCTTTTATTCTTTTTCTCATTTTTTATTTTTTCTCCTATTTTATTCTTTTTCTTCCCTTTTGTTCTTTTTCTTCTCCTTTGTTCTTTTTCTTCTCTTTTCTTCTTTTTCTTCTCTTTTATTCTTTTTCACATATCAAGACCTCTGGCAGACGGATTGTAATCCATTCCTGTACTACGCTTTGTAAATAATCATACAGCTATATTCACGGAAATAAAAAGCAAAAAAAATTATCCGTAGAAAGAGGACTTAAGGATCAACTCGATTTAATTTTGAATTTAGGATTAGTTGAAACGGAGTTGTTTAATGTACTGAAATACCATCCGAAATTGGTTAATTTTTAATTTGTCACGTTTCGATGGCAACAGTGCATTGTGCGTTGCAATTACTAATGACATAATGACAAATCGTGCTCTCTAATTCACTACTGTCCAACGAGCGGTCGTTTATTTGAAGAAGTAAGTCAAAAATAAGCATTAAAACTAATCATTTAGTGGTTTTACACATACCATGATAAGCACACATTAATTGATATTTAAATTATTTTGCAGTTCTGTAAGAATGTAACAAACTTTTTCAACAAGAATTTTTATTCTTCTTCGATCTCAATACCAAGACTATACAGAACGAATTATTTAATAATGAATACACTTTATAATTCACCTATAATTTTCTACGTAACCTTTCATTTTTTATTTGATAATGTCGTTGCGATTAAATGCTTAAAAGTAGAGACTCATTTACGAACTGAATGATTTAAAATTGTTTATTTGTCATCTGACTTAAAATAATCTTTTAACGATTTCGACAACAGTCATAATAAGCATTCCACAGCAACACTTACCTCATACCACATAAAATTTTACACTTTATTTTCAGAATTTACTTAATAGTAGCTGATTGTTGAGTAAAAAATTCAATGTTAGATTGAACAAACTACAGTGTTAAGAGATGGATTTTTAAACCATTTTGTATCAAAAAGTTTATACCATGAAATCTAATTATCTATGTAAGGTGTCGAAATAACTTTAAAAATGAGAAATTTAAAATTGGAATCGACGCCAATTATAGACTCGTCGTTCTAAATATATATTTTTAAAAAACTGCGCGCCAACTTTCACTTACACAACGTACAAACATAGGTCATATTTTATGGAAACAAGTCGATATTTTATAATGGGGTTTAACCACGCAGGTGATCCGTGAATGCGCAAATAAACGAATTTCAACCGGTCCCATTTTCAAAAGCAAGCATTATTATTTTCCAGTCTATTATTTTCAAATTGAAAACTTGGTTTTTTCCGGTGCTTTTGTTGATTAGAAATCCGAAAACTTTGAGCTGACTCTCGTCGTTGAACGAGACAGGCCAAAATAATGCCCAATATTCTAGTATGGAAAGGGTCTGGATATTCATAATCATATCAAAGCATTCACTTTACTTTCCTAATGCACTGATCGATCATTAACAGTCAAATTAATAACGTCAATTGTTTGGATGGAACAAAGCCATCGTAGTGGGCTAGATTCGTTTTGAATGAAAATAAACTTACACACTCAGTTTAATAATTTTTAATTTATATTTTTCAATATTTATATGTAAAAAATGGACAAAATGTTAGCCTGAAAGTTTATACTCTTATTGTTGGCAGAATATGATAATTAAAACGAATAAAGTTCGTGTTCGAAAATAATGTACGTTTCTAGATAAACAAATAGAAATATTGAAAATGAAAAATGGAAGATGTGTTATCAGAAGATGTCCCTGATATGCCACTAATTGGCGACGGTTTTATTTTTATGCATGATGATGATGCAAGGCTCCACACAGCTAGGATCCTTGATGACTACTCGGAACGGGCTTCAATTTAATGTATGGCGTAGTCAGAAAGTAGTCCCGACTTATGGCATATCAACCCTGTCGAACACCTTTGGGACGAGCTGTCAAATAGGGTAAAAAGTCGCCCAGTGAAGTCAGAGAATTTGCAGGGATTGAGATCGGTACTATTGGAGGAGTGTGAAAATATTCCACAGCACTAAATTCAAAACATCATAAAATCAACGCAAGAGGAGGAAATACTATGTACTGAATTAATATTTCCTTGATTGTTTCCACAGCAATATTTTTGGTAAAATTGTTTTACATAGTTTAATTTTTTATTGACTTCTTTAATTTAGTTAAATCTTATATTTTTCTTTTAAAATATCCAATAAACAAAAAAAAAAAATTATAACGATTGCAATTCCAGGGTGTGCTGGGTCGGGGAAAATTATGTAAAGAAAATGTAGTATAATAAAATCTCTTTTTTGTTTGTTTATTTAATCTTCCCTATTACACCATCCCACAATCTAAAGAATTAATACAAAAACAGCTACGGAACGCATATATGCAAATAGCATACCGTTACGTAATCAATCAAATGAGAGTCAAATATCATAGACATTACGTTTCAAACACTTGGTAATTAAACGCCTTCTTATATTTACAAAAAAATTCAACTATGTACACTGAGGTGAAAAATGAAAATGTTTTGCTAAATTTATAATGAACGTCCAGCTTTATAAAAAGTACAAAAAATGGGGTTTTACAGAATCGTTTTATTGCTTTTGGTAAAAATTATAATTTAATTCATAAATAACTGATAATAATAATAATAATAATTAACTGATAATAATTCTGATTATTAGTAATCGTTCTTTTATCATAATTGTAATTTTATTATCTCCGATAAATAAAAATAATAATTACTACGTTTAATTTACCGTTTATTGTAACAGGAATTTTGTATGAAAAAAAGTTTCTTTTAACGCGCAAGTGCCTGGATGGCCATTACAACATAAACATAGTACGTATAACCGTTACGTGATAATTTCAAGAATTCTTATTAGAAAAAGCCTAAAACATAAACAGTGATTGTTGAAATAAATGATAATAAGAATAAATAAAATCCGAATATAATTTTAATTATAAATTTATCAGTCCATTTCTATGATAACAATAAAAATGTAAGACTATTTGGACACTGCAAACCGTAGGGGTAGTAATTTTTTTTTTATTTCTATCAAAAATATGAGTTTCTTTGTACACAATTTTAAAGTATCAAATTTAAAAGTATGTCGCCATTGTTTTTACTTTAACGTTGGATTATTAAAGAAGTACTTTAAACCCGTATTCAATATCTGAGCTAAAATAATACGTTATTTATTATTTGTATGATATATAAAATATGAAGTTAGAATAAAGTTTTAATTTAGTTGAAATTGTGGACACAGGTAATTATTTAAAGGTAGTTCAACGTTCACAAGAATGTAGTTGATTTTCTGGTCCACTTCGTTAAAATCCTATTTACATAAATTTCGGCAACAAAAGAATTTGCTCGTGAAGGACAATAATTGCACCTACTTAAAAAAAATTAATATAACAAATTGAACAATAAAGATAAAATTATGTTATCACTTTTCCGGCGCGGCTTATACATACGACGCAAGACAGATGGAGCATACGTTTTACTTGGTCGCTTCCTTTGAAACGATCCTCCTCAAAGGAAAACAATAGAAATATCACGAGTTGAATTGTTTTAATAGCTGGAAATGGAACGATTTACATTCATATCATCAGGAAAAAAGAGTAATCTAGAAATGTACGTGTTAAATCTAAACAAGAGATCGTCCGGACAGTGGATTAATATTCAGCTCATGTATCGTTGGCAAATCTTATAATTTTTGTTTTTCGCAGTTATACGTTTAAAGAATCGATTAAACAAGATAACAAATAAAACCGACTTTACGATGAGAATTTAAAAAAAACAACTTTTAAAAAAGGCTGTGATAATACATCGCCCGTGACAATGGTTTCTGTAGAAAATCGACCTCGTTTTTTAAACAATAAAGAAACCAGATTGCTTTGTCTTGTAACAAATTCGGCATAAACAGGACACAATCCTACAAAGGATTATCTATTTTCATCGAAATAAATTTATGTCAAATTTTTTAACAGAGTGGTGCTATTTGATGAAAACAAACAAACGAATTATTATCGTCTAACAGGTGAAAATTCAAAATTCTAACTATGAAATTTAGTCAAATCCTTTGGAAATTTATTGTGATTGGTCATTTTACCGATACATCTCACTGGAACGAATTGTACAATAATGCCATTTCTTTAATTATAATTCTTTAAATCATTTTATTTTTCCTATTGAGAAACATCCATGATATAACATTTTAAATTATAATTTTATAATAGCATTTTTTTTAAACATTATTAACCATTATTTTTTTCGCCGTTTATAATACTATTTTGTCGTTTTATGTTTTATAATTTAAATTTTTTTTTTGTATTGTAGCTATTAGCTATTGGTATAAATAAACCATTACATATTATATAAATATAAACAGCTAGCTATTATATAAATAAACCATATATATGAAAATGGCACAGAAAACGTTGTTTTACACCATGGATAACTGACTTTGATTGTTTATTTTATATATTTATTAACTCTATAATATCTTTGTGTAATAAAGACTTTGAGGGAAAAAATGGCACAGGATCCTGAATGCATTTGAACATTTGTTTAAAACACATTAAAAAAAAGGCTAAAAATAAGTAACAATATTACAAAAAAATAGGAATGGGCAATGGGAAATTACAAAATATACCGTAACGTGTAAACTCTAAAAATGACTCCTGGTCTTTCGGAAGAATCAAAATAAAATGAAAGTTGTGGGAAAGTACGGTTTTATTAACCCTACTCAGCTTAGAAAGATAAGTTAATAGACAAATCAAACTAATCGGTTTTATGTACAAAAGTATAAATCAGCAAAAATATAAAAAGGTTTATACAAAAAACCATAAATGAAATTATTTATTTACATAAATGCAATAATCTCAATCAATAATATCAATAATAATATCTATATCTACAAGTGCAACGCCGGAGATGAAGAATTCCATAAGCGAAAATTCTTATAGTAGAGGATCTAATATTTGTCTTGTTTTTCTTATTTTTTTATTTTAAAAACATTTAAATGGAAAGACATACTGTAATATACAACATATTATTGTAATAGAAGTTTTGTTTATTATGCGTAATAATTATATTTGTGTAAAAAAATATATAGCGCATATTTCTTCAATATAAAATTGTTTTGATTGACAAAAAAAATTTACTAAGGTTTTATTAATATTGTTAAATTACAGTAAATTTGGTAAAAATGCGGGTGGTGAACTGAAAAAGACCTATTTATCTACATTTAGCCCTGACAGTCCGTGCCCACCTTCTAGGAAGACCTTAATGGACAATGCAAAGCCTATTTTGCAGGTACTGGAAAACCTGTAGGAAATTTATCAGTCTGTTATGCAGGAAAAAAGAGGGCCACGAAAACCTTGGTGGGAAGATAATGGAATTTGACATCGGACGCAAACACAAGCTGCTTACGGTTAAAAGTCGTTTACGTAAAAAAAAAAAAAAATGTAATACATCAATTCAATCTCTCTAAGATATGTACATATGTTATTTTATGTTATTAAATTTGCTCTAAGAAAATATAAGAGGTTTCTTATCGTTTGTTTTTCGGCCCGTGGGAAAGGCAAGCAACTATATTGTAACTATTCTTGTTTCGCAAAATCGCTTATTAGAAAAAAAAAACAACTCGGATAAAAACAACACCATAAAAGTGCCATGAATAACACAAAAGAAATTTAATAAAAGTAAAACTGTCTCAAAGAATGACATTGTATCACTAAAATTTGTTTAGAAATAAGATAAAGAAACCTACAAAAATGACTGATTAGCTGAGATAATATTGTTTCTACTTTTGATCAAATTTATCGGTGATGATTTATTTAGGGCTAAGAAAATGGTTTCTTTCTAACGGTGTAGACGACTGGTTTATTTAATTCGGTTATGGTTCAATGAGTGGGAATCAGATGCTCTGTTTACTGCGTTTTGCACTGACTATAAAACTTTAAAATATCAAGAATGTTTGATGTATTTTTTTTCTATGTCAGTTTAACGTACAAAAATGGCAAAAAGGAGGGAAAATTCGAGAGGTGAGGTTGAGATGGGAAGTTAGTGTCCGAGCGGATCGAAGTCAGGGATAGCTCAAGTGGTAGAGTAGCGGCGTATTTAGTCTTAAGTCGTGGGTTCAAATCCCGCTCGTGACACTGACTTTTCTATCTCAACCAATACCTTTCATAAATATTAATTAATTGATTAATGTACAAATTAAATCGCAGCCACGATTTTTCATTTAAAATATGATATGAAGAGCAAATTATTTTTCAAGACTTCCTTTTCTACCATTAAATAACTTACCATTTTATTAGAAGTTAAACTTTATATAGAAGCCTAAATTTACAGAGTTTTTATTACATTAACATATACATAATTCTTACTATGACGATTACAATAGTCATTTTATTATAATTAGTATTTGTAGGTGGAAATAAAAAATTGTTGTGCATGGTGATTTGAAAAGAAGTCATTTTGACATGTTTAACGTAAACTATGAATTAGTTATTCTTTTTATCTAAGGTTTGGTTGAGATGAAAAATTAGTGTCACGAGCGGGATTCGAACTCAAAACTTTCGGCTTAATACGCCGCTGCTCTGACCTATCGTGACTTCGAACCTCTCGGGCACGATTTTAATATTTAATATTATAATTAATATT